>NW_024070205.1:51036636-51235636 GCF_014754425.2 Oryx dammah
ACCCCCATTAGAATGGCTACTATAAAAAGAAAAGAAGAGCCCAGAAAATTACAAATATTGGGGAGGATGTGGAAAAATTGAAATCTTTAAGCAGTATAGATGAGCGTGTAAAACAGTACAGCTGCTCTAAAAAGCAGTATGGTGGTTTCTCAAAATTTTTCAAACAGAATTACCATACAATCCAGTCATCCCACTTCTGGTTAAATATTCAACATAATTGGACAGAAGACCTCAAGTAGAGCTGCATTATTCACAATAGCCAAAAGGAGGGAACAATCCAAGTGTTCATGGACGGGTGAGTGGATGAAATGCGGTATACACATACAATAGAATGGAATATTATTCAGTATTAAAAACAAAGGCAATCCTGATACATACTACATTACAACATGGTTGAAACTTGAGGACATTATGCTGAGCGAAATGAGCCAGATGCCAAAGAACAAATACTATATGATCCCACCTTTGTTTGAATACCTAGAACAAACCTCCGATTCATAGAGACAGAAAGTAGCAGGGTAGGTGCCAGGAGTTAGAGGAAGGAAGAAATGGGGAGCTGTTTCATAAGTATACACTTTGAGTTTTACTGAAAAGAGTTCTGGAAAGCGGTTTGCACAACAACATGAACATATTTAACACTACTGTTGAATACATTCTCTTAGAAACGGTTCACACACTTAAAAATGGTTAAGATTGTAAACATTATGTGTATTTTATCATAATTAAAATAAAATTTAAAAAACTTTTGATTAGTTGATATTTTCTATTTTACCTTCATTCTTATTTCACTAGTCACTGATTTCTGCTCTTATTTATTTTAATCTGTCTTTATACTTAGAGTTTATTGTTTTTGTCACTTCCCCTTTTTCCCCTATTTTTTTTAAGTTGGAGTATAGCTGATTTTATAATATTGTGTTAGTTTCAGGTGTATGGCAAAGTGATTCATGCATATATGTATATTCTTTTTTTCAATTAATTTCCATTACAGATTATTAAAAATATTGAACCTAGTACCCTGTGCTATACAGTAAACCTTTGTTGCTTATATCACTTCTTGTTTTAAAAAAATTTTATTGGAGTATAGTTGATTTGCAATTTGTGTCAGTTTCTGCTGTACAGCAAAGTGAATGAATTATATGTATACAAAATGATATATCCACTTCTTTTTAGATTCTTTTCGCATATGGATCATTACAGAGTATTGAGTAGAGTTCCCTGTGCTATATAGTAGGTCCTTATTAGTTATCTGTTTTATGTATCAGTTCAGTTCAGTTCAGTCGCTCAGTCGTGTCCGACTCTGCAACCCCATGAATCGCAGCACACCAGGCCTCCCTGTCCATCACCAACTCCCGGAGTTCACCCAGACTCACGTCCATCGAGTCAGTGATGCCATCCAGCCATCTCATCCTCTGTCGTCCCCTTTTCCTCCTGCCCCAATCCCTCCCAGCATCAGAGTCTTTTCCAATGAGTCAACTCTTCACATGAGGTGGCCAAAGTACTGGAGTTTCAGCTTTAGCATCATTCCTTCCAAAGAACACCCAGGACTGATCTCCTTTAGGATGGACTGGTTGGATCTCCTTGCAGTCCAAGGGATTCTCAAGAGTCTTCTCCAACACCACAGTTCAAAAGCATCAATTCTTCGGCACTCAGCTTTCTTCACAGTCCAACTCTCACAGCCATACATGACTACTGGAAAAACCATAGCCTTGACTAGATGGACTTTGTTGGTAAAGTAATGTCTCTGCTTTTGAATATGCTATTTAGGTTGATCATAACTTTCCTTCCAAGGAGTAAGCATCTTTTAATTTCACGGCTGCAATCACCATCTGCAGTGATTTTGGAGCCCCCCAAAATAAAGTCTGACACTGTTTCCACTGTTTCCCCATCTATTTCCCATGAAGTGATGGGACCAGATGCCATGATCTTCGTTTTCTGAATGTTGAGCTTTAAGCCAACTTTTTCACTCTCCTCTTTCACTTTCATCAAGAGGCTTTTTAGTTCTTCTTTACTTTCTGCCATAAGGGTGGTGTCATCTGCATATCTGAGGTTATTGATATTTCTCTTGGCAATCTTGATTCCAGCTTGTGCTTCTTCCAGCCCTGCATTTCTCATGATGTACTCTGCATATAAGTTAAATAAGCAGGGTGACAATATACAGCCTTGACGTACTTCTTTTCCTATTTGGAACCAGTCTGTTCTTTCATGTCCATTTCTAACTGTTAACTGTTGCTTCCTGACCTGCATATAGGTTTGTCAAGAGGCAGGTCAGGGGGTCTGGTATTCCATCTCTTTCAGAATTTTCCACAGTTTATTGTGATCCACACAGTCAAAGGCTTTGGCATAGTCAATAAAGCAGAAATAGATGTTTTTCTGGAACTCTCTTGCTTTTTCGATGATCCAGCGGATGTTGGCCATTCGATCTCTGGTTCCTCTGCCTTTTCTAAAACCAGCTTGAACATCTGGAAGTTCGCAGTAGTGTGCATATGTCAATCCCAGTATCCCAGTTTATCCCTCCACCACCCACTTTCCCCACTGGTAATCATAAGTTTATTTTCTACATCCATGACTCTATTTCTGTTTTATAAATATGTTCATTTGCATCATTTTTTATTTTGACATATTAGTGATATCATATGATATTTGTCTCTGTCTTGCTTATTTCACTTAGTATGGTAATCTCTATGTCCATCTATGTTGCTGCAAATGGCATTATTTCATTCATTTTTATGGTTCAGTAATATTCCATTGTGTATATATATACCACATCTTCTTTAGCCATTCATTTGAACATTTATTACCACTTCTTAAATATAGACATTAACTCATTTTGAAAAGTGGGCTTTCTTCTTTTTTTAACTTAAGTAATTAAGTCTATAAATTGCCCTTAGAGGGCCAATCTTGCTGGATTTCACAACTTTGAAGCAAACTGTTTTCATTATCATTCAGTCCTGGGCATTTTAATTTTTTTATTTTGTCTTTTTTTTATAAAGAATTACTTTAAAAAAAAAATCAAGGTATAATTTACACGCAATAAAATACACAGGTCTTAAGTATTCAGTTTGGTGAGTTTCAGCAACTGTAAACCCCTAAGTTATTAAAACACAAAATAACATACAAAACATTTCTATTATCCCATACTTCTAGTCCATAGTCACCCACCCATACCTGCTGCAATTACAGTTCTGATTTCCATCACCAGAATCATACAGCATTAATATTCTGAAGTTGGCTTCTTTTGCTCAATATGATGTTTTAATATTTATCTTTGTTATCAGTAGTTTATTCCTTTTTATTGCTGAGGCATAGTTCTTTGAAAGAATGTAATATAATTGGTTATCTATTATCCTATTGATGGGTGTTTGGATTGTTTCTAGTGCTTGGCTATGTAAATAAAGTTGCTATGATTCTTTTCTTTTTACAGAATATGTTTTCATTATTCTTGAGTATCTAGGAATGAAAATCTTGGATCATGGGATAGATATATATATAATTTTATGAGAAAGTGTTGAACAATTCTCCAAAGTAGTTGTTCCATTTACAATCCCACCAGCAATGTGAAGGAACTCCACTTCTGCCACATTTTCACCAACACTTGGAACTGTCAACCTTTTCAGTTGTAGCTGTTCCGTTGGGTATGAACTAGTCCCTCATTATGGTTTTAATTTGTACTCCTGCTGACTCATGCTCTTGAGTTCCTCGTTTTCTTCCCTGAGATGTCTATTTTTTTACATGTCTTTATTAGGTTGCTTGTTTGCTTAATATTAACATATATTGATTTCAAATTCTTTTTCAGGCATACCTGTGCAAACGTAGTCTCAAATTCTATAGCTTGCTTATTTAGCATCTTCATAGTATCACTTGAGAAGCTCAAGTTTTTCATTTTGATGAAGTACAATTTATCACTGTTTTCTTTCACAGAAGCTGTCTTTATCGTAGAGACTTATACTCAGCATTTTGAAAGATAATGCACATTCTTTCTCTGTGTGCTTATGGCTTTGTGTTCAGACCATCCATAAACACTACCTCAGATGTTTCTCCAAGTTGAAACACTCTAAATTATGGGTGACTCCTTCAAATTGGTGTTTGCTTTACTAGCATGTGGGGTTTTTTATTATAATAGTATTAGCACAAGAGGAGTTCCTTTGCCAGGCCCATCAAGATGGGCGGTTTTCACTTCCACTGATACCTCAACCTTCTCCCACTCTGTTCTTGCCTCCTTTATTGTGTGATCAAAATGTGGAAGGCATTCTGAGACCTTGCCTGTTTTCTCTCTTAAGGTCTATTTTGTGTCTTTCTCTCTTAAGACCTAGGGGGCTTCCTGGCAGCTCAGTTGGTAAAGAATCTGCCTGCAATGCAGGACACTGTCTGCAATGCAGGAAACCCAGGTTGGATCCCTGGATTGGGAAGATCCCCAGAGAAGGAAATGGCAACCCACTCCAGTGTTCTTTGTGTTAATTTTCTAGCTAACCTTGATGTCTTTAGCTTTTCCCATAAAAGATATATTTCCCTCTGGAATCTCTCTGATCAATACTACACGGTTTTGCTGTTGGAAAATCTGGTGGCAAATTGATTCTTGTTCTTTTGCATGTTCTGCTCTTTCTTTATATAGGTTTTGCCACTTTCTCTTTATTTTTGGTATCCTTACACTTCTGTATGAGTCTATAGGTGGGTTTTTCCTTTTCCATCTGAAATTCTATGGATCTTGCAACCAAAGGTTTTTCATGTTTGTTTGTTTGTTTTTAATTTGGGGAAAATACCATCAGTATTTCTTGAAATAATTCCTTCTCTCCATTTCTATTCTTCTCTTTCTGGGATAGAGAAGAATAGGGATTTCTATTATTCAGATATTAGGATTTCTATTTCTTGTCTTCAGTTTGGTAAGTGGCAATGCCAGTATTCAAAACAATGCATCTTGGAGAAGGATCAGGGTTGTGGAGAAACCAGAAGAGTTTACTGTCTTTATTTGCAATTAAGGTATATATTTATTTATTTTAAATATTTATTTGGCTGTATCAGCTCTTAGTTGTGGCGCTTGGGATCTTTAGTTGCAACATGTGAACTCTCAGTTGTGGCATGTGGGATCTCGTTCCCTGACCAAGGATCGAACCAGGGCCCCCTGCAATGGGAGCATGGAGTCTTTGCCACTGGTTAGTCAGGAAGTTCCCCTAAGGTATTTATTTTATTTTATTCTATTTTATTTTCTTGGCCACATGTGTGGCATATGGCATCTTAGTTCCCCAATAAGGAATTGAAACCCTGCCCCCTGCATTGGAGACACAGAATCTTAACCACTGGATCACTGGGGAAGTGTCTGCAATTAAAGTATTTATGAAAAGTAATAACATAAACTTTTTCAAAGACAAACAAAAGCACGACATACATACAAAATCTGAAGAATATGGAAAAAACATAATTCAGGATAAAGTACATAGTCTTAAAGTACATATTGGAAAGCAATAAAAATCAGTAGCAACTTAGGGAGGCAAGAGGTTAGATTATGAAATCGAACTTTCATCTTTTGCTCTGTACACGTTTATTTTCTCTAAATCAGCTCTGCCCCAAAGAAATATAATGCAAAACCCTTACGTAATTTCAAATTTTAGCCATTAAAAAAAAAGAAGCATAAAATTAATTTAACAATATATTTTATTTAATCCAATATTCCAAAACATTATCATTTCAACATATAATCAATATAAACAAATTACCAGTGAGATATTTTACTTTAGTTTTTTCATACTAAGTCTCCAAAATCCAATGTGCATTTACACGTACAGCACATCTGAATTCAAACTCACCACATTTCAGGTGCTCTGTAGTCACCCATGGCAAGCAGCTGCTGTGTTGATCACAGCCCTGGCAGCTCAGCTGGTAAAGAATCTGCCTGCAGAGCAGGAGGCCTGGGTTTGATCCCTGGGTCGGGACGATCCCCTGGAAAAGGAAACGGCAACCCACTCCGGTATTCTTGCCTAAAGAATTCCATGGACAGAGGAGCCTGGCAGGCTACAGTCCATATCTCAAGAGTCAGATATGACTTAGCAACTAAACCACTAAACCTAAATATTTTACAAAATGGATGTGTTTGTGTGTCTTGTGTGAAATATGAAAACTCAGTACAGATAAACATAAATAACATTATCATCCCTCCAAACAAATCAACAAACCAACAAAAGTATGGTTCATCTATTTTTATAAATTTGCAAGCAGCTGTTGAAAGGAATGGGATCTCTGGGATACAAAAAATGTAGGGTACAGTATGTATTCAACTCATACTGTGTGTGTAAAGAATCTTGCAGATTATAGGCTGAACCATAAACAATGATGAATGATGACCTCTGAGCTGTGGGAACAGGTATAGGGAGAGACTGAGAGAAGAAAAGCTTTCATTCTTCATTCTATTTATACCTGTGTTGTTTAATTTATTGTTTGTTTTTGTTGTTTAGTTTTATCAAAGAAAAACCACAATATGTCCCTTAAATTCAGTCTCTCTTACACGCATACACCTCTCCCTGAAACAATAATATCTGGGCTCTGGGGCTCCTCAGGCATCTCTGGAGGTCCTGAGAGACAGTGAGCACGTGGGGACGCATTTCCTTGGCCCTGCTTGGTTGCCCATCCCCACATACAACAGGAATTGAGGTTCCTGTGGAGCTAACTATACAATGAAAAGAAAATTGAGGGTACTTCAAATATATGGACTTGACTAAATAAACACTTTCTCAGGGCCAGGTAAATGCCAGGCATCAAGTTGTCATACAGAAAAAATGTTGCGCAAAAGAGAGTTTCTGCCAAGGAAGAGCTGAAACCTAGTGACGGGCCAGGTCTGGCCACAGCCGGCTGCAGTACAAGGAAGGGTCTAGAAGACACCAGAGCTTTCATCAGAGAGAGAAGGATGGAGGAGACAGTGGCGTAAACTGTAAACTGAGAGGGAAAGGCAGGGGCTCAGTTCTCTTCCTGGCTTTAATACCAGGTGACCTTGAGCTGTCCATTCTTCTCTGCTTATCTCCATTTTCTTATCTGAAATGAAAACAGCTCCTGGAAGGACTGTAACTTAAAAAGTGAACACATAGCATAGAGACAGAGTCTTCCCTGAGAAGAGAGGGCAGCTGCCATGCTGTGAGGGAGCCCAAATTGCAGCGAGGCCATGTAGAGGGGCTTCAGCCTACAGCCCAGCCAAGAGCCAGCTGCAGCCACCAAAGGAAGCCTTCCAGCTGACTTCAGCCTCATCCCCCTCTGACTGCAACCACCTGAGACCCTGGGTGAGACCCATCTGGTTGAAACCAGCAAACCCCCAGGAACATGGCTGGTAATGACCATTTGAAAAGACCCTGATGCTGGGAAAGATTGAAGGCAGGAGGAGAAGGGGACGACAGAGGATGAGATGGTTGGATGGCATCACTGACTCAATGGACATGCGTTTGAATAAGCGCCAGGAGTTGGTGATGGACAGGGAGGCCTGGCGTGCTGCCGTCCACGGTGTCACAAAGAGTCGGACACAACTGAGCTACTGAACTGAATGACCATAGTGACTTTATTGTTTTTCTCCTCATAGTTTTGAGTGGTTGATTATGCAGCAATGGATAACAGGGAAGTAGCAAGAGGTGGGAGAAGAAATGGCAACCTACTCCAGTGTTCTTGCCTGGAGAATCCCAGGGACAGAGGAGCCTAGTGGGCTGCCATCTATGGGGTCACACAGAGTCGGACATGACTAAAGCGACTTAGCAGCAGCAGCAGCAAGAGGTGAGAGGGCAACAACGACTGAGTACCCCATTTTAAATGAGCAACAGCCATTCAGCTCCAGGGCCACATGAGACTTCGAGGTCCAGGGTTCCCACATTTCAAGTTAAAACAGAAATCCAGGCTTTTATGAGAAACATTCAGGTTTTGAACTGTTTGTTAACACCGTCTTAAGCCTATTTAAGACAATGCTGTGGGCCAAATGTGGCCTTCAGGCCACCAGCTGCCTGGGTCTGGTTGGGCAAAGTGGAGTAACTATTGTCTGCCTAGCCCTTTCTTTCTCTGGGGACCCCCCACCCCACCCCATCTACATAGCTGCTATAGAGAAGCTCCATGTCCTTACATGACCAGACCTCTGAGTCCCTGTTGGATTGGTTCAGGGATAGGCATTTTACCCACGCTGGTTTCATCAGAATTCTCACCTGAAATGTCTTATGCAAAACAGAGGGGGAAAGACCCTCCCCCTAATGATACAAGCCATAAAAAAAGAGAGGTCAAAAGACATCAGGGGCCTTAATCTCTGCTGTACGTAGCAGAAGCCAGTCTTCTGTGAGAAACATGTTCTCGAGAAGTGGCAACAAGAAGCGGAGATAGTCCCAGAGGCATCTCAGTCCCTGGATCCCACCGTCTCTACTGCCATCCACATTCAGTCCTTCCCAGGTTTGGTTGATTCTTCCTTCTCTTCTTGGGGCTTCCCTGGTGGCTCAGATGGTAATCTGCCTGCAAGGCAGGAAACCCAGGTTCGATCCCTGGGTCAGAAAGATCCCTTGCAGGAGAAAATGACAACCCATTCCAGTATTCTTGCCTAGAGAAGTCCATGGACAGAGGAGCCTAGCAGACTACAGTCCATGTGGTCACAAGAGTCCGACACGACTGAGCTACTAGCTTTGACTTTCCTTCAATTATACAGCTACTTCAGTATTCTCTCCCCCAGTTGCCCTTCTGATCCATCTTCTTTCTAGCCAGATTTCTGTCATGTATAATCAAAAAGTATTTTTTTTTAATTTCACTATTTATTTGTGGCTGTGCTGGGTCTTCATTGCTGCACGCAGTCTTTCTTTAGTTGCAATGCGCCAGCTGTTCATTGCAGTGGCTTCTCTTGTCGTGGATCACAGGCTTATCTCCCCTGAGGTCTGTGGGATCTTCCAGGACCAGGGATCAAAACCATGTGCCCCTCTTTGGCAGGCAGATTATTAACCACTGGACCACCAGGGAAGTCCTAGAGTCGAAAAAAAATTTTTTTTCCTTTTTTAAAAAATGTATTTTTAATTGGAAGGTAATTGCTTTACAATATTGCGTTGTCAATGTTTTGATACAGCAATTCAAGAGAGGGTTTTGAGCAGAGTAGACATCATAATCAACTTTATTTTTTTTAAAAAGTTAACTTTGGAGGTTCGATAGAAAACAGCAAAATTCTGTAAAGCAATTATCCTTCAATAAAAAAAAATTTTTTTTAAAAGAATCCAAAAAAAGAGGTGGGGGAGATATGTATAGCTATGGCTGATTCATGTTGACATTTGGCAGAAACCAACACAATTCTGTAAAGCCATTATCCTTCAATTAAGAATAAATCAATTAAAAAAAAATAAAAACGACAAATTTGGCAATGGATGTATTGGAAAAGGGTGGGCAGAATAACACTGAGGGGCAAGGTGGTAAAGATGATGGCAGAGGGAGGGAGAGGAAGGGCCAGGGAGGCAGCAGACAAAGCTTAAATGACCAAGGAATGAGCTGTCACTAGGCCTTTCAGGAATGAGCTGTCACTAGGTCTTTCAGGTTCACGCTCTTATGTGAAAACAGATTCAGAAACACCTGGAGACACTGCTGAGGCAAGTGAGAGCGAGGGGCGCTGAGCAACTCTGCCTCCCTGAGGAAAGGTTACTAAACACTGGCGAGGCAGAGGAGGCCCTGAGAAGCCTGATGTCAAATGTCGTTATAGGCTTTTTGCATAAACTTCCCAGAAGGAGCCCAGGAAAATCCATCCAGATGCTTCAGTCATTCTCAAGTTATTCTTTACATGCTCAGAAAGGGGACTTCCCTGGCAGTCAAGTGGTTAAGACTTCACCTTCCAAGGCAGGGGTTACAGGTTCGATCCCTGGTTGGGGAGCTAAGATCCCACATGGCTAATTGCCCAAGAAACCAAAACATAAAACAGAAGCAATATTGTAACAAATTCAATAAAAACTTTAAAAATGGTCCACACCAAGGGAAAAAAATCTTAAAATGCTCAGAAAGGTAAAAAGCCTTCTCTGATGAAGAGAAAGGAAAATGTCAAGAGTGGACAAGGCCCCTTATCAAACTGAAATGACAACTTTTATTCCTCCCAGGCAATGGCACCCCACTCCAGTACTCTTGCCTGGAAAATCCCATGGACGGAGGAGCCTGGTAAGCTGCAGTCCATGGGGTCGCTAAGAGTCGGACACGACTGAGCGACTTCCCTTTCACTTTTCACTTTCATGCGTTGGAGAAGGAAATGGCAACCCACTCCAGTGTTCTTGCCTGGAGAATCCCAGGGACGGGGGAGCCTGGTGGGCTGCCGTCTATGGGGTCACACAGAGTCGGACACGACTGAAGTGACTTAGCAGCAGCAGCAGCATTCCTCCCAAAATGGAAAAAAAAAAAAAGTTCAGGGTTTCCAACCATCCAAAAAGCCTCCTTTGGCCGGTTTCTTGTGTTTGGTGTACCACCCCAAAACCAAAGAGGATCCTGGTCTCTCTATTGGCAATGATGCAAAGAAACTGGGAGAGATGTGAATGACGGCATTGCAGATGGCAGACAGCCTGAAAAGAAGACTGTGCTGTGGAAGGAAAAGTACCGAAAGGATCTTGCTGCATCCTGAGCCAAAGGAAGGCTGATGTGGCGGAAAAAAAAAAAAAGATGTCAAGGCTTATCCAAACAAGGAAAAAAAAAAAAGAGGAGAAAGACAAAGAAGGAGAGGTAAATGAAGAGGAGGAAGATAAAGGCAACAAAGTTGAAGATGATTAGTGATGAATGAAGTAGTTCTAGGGCAGTATTTTTTTTTTCCTTTCTTTCTTATCTGTCAAGCATTTAACCTCCCTGGACACAATTCATTCCTTTTAAATTAAAAAAAAAAAATTGAAATGTAAAACTTCGTAAGATTTTCTTTTCAACTGCCCCTTTGGGGGATGGGGGATTATTGTTAACAAGAATTCCAAAATAATATTTTAGACAGCCCTGTACTGGTGCTATTTTTCATGGCCACCAACCTCACCTGGTATCGGTTTTGGTTGTAAGTCAGCATGGGAATTCAAAGCAGCCTCATGTTGGCGCCCAGGACAAATTAATTATATAGGTGCATGGTTGTTTTCTCAGTTGTCTCTCATGCAGCTTATAGGAAATAATTGTTCTGTTACTGAATTGTCCCTTGTAATTGGAGGTAAGGGGAGTTATAACAGTTTCATGACAGTCTAAATGCTTCTAAGTAAATATAATAGTGTATTAGTTAAAAAAAAAAAAACTTCTATGGCATTCTCAGTTCAGTTCAGTTGCTCAGTTGTGTCGGACTCTTTGCGACCCCATGGACTGCAGCACACCGGGGCTCCCTATCCCTCGCCAATTCCTGGAGTTTACTCAAACTCATGTCATTAAACTCATTGAACAGATGGGCTGTGCAGAGGAAGTACCAAATGTGGATTCATTCATTCACTCAACCAATATTTTGAGTGCTTGTGCACTCAGGATATTACAACAGGCAAAACCGCTGCCCTAGTGGAGCTTGCTGCTGCTGCTGCTGCTAAGTCGCTTCAGTCGTGTCCGACTCTGTGAGACCCCATAGACGGCAGCCCACCAGGCTCCCCCATCCCTGGGATTCTCCAGGCAAGAACACTGGAATGGGTTGCCATTTCCTTCTCCGATGCATAAAAATGAAAAGTGAAAGTGAAGTCACTAAGTCGTGTCCGACTCTTAGTGACCCCATGGACTGCAGCCCACCAGGCTCCTCTGTCCAAGGGATTTTCCAGGCAAGAGTACTGGAGTGGGGTGCCATTGCCTTCTCCGCTAGTGGAGCTTACATTTTGGTAAAGGAGACAGACAATAAACATACATGTATATGAAATATGCTTAGAAATAATCAGTGCAAAGAAGAACATAAGCAGGGCAAGAGGATGAAGATAGCATACAGATGAAGAATCTTAGCTGGAGTGGTCACAGAGACATGTGAGCAGAGGCTGAATGAAGAGAGAGAGTGAGGCTTCTGCTCACTGGGAAAGACTATTGGGTGGGTGGGGGTGTAAATGCAAATCTCCAGGGTGGGAGTGGGCTTGAGGAACATGCAGGAAGCCAAAGTGGCTGGGACAGTGGGAGCCCTCAGGAGATGATGGCAACAAAGTCAGGGAAGCAGCCAGAGCTCAGATTCAGCCATAGGAAGAACTCTGGATTTTATTCCAAGTGTGATGAAAAGCCTTTAGGTTTTGGACGTGGAAAAAACACAGGTTGAGACCTAAAGTGACCTCACATGCTTTCATGGGGAGAAAAAGAATGTAAAAGGGCCAGCATGGAAAGAGACTCTCCCGGAACCGCCAAATGTGCAGGTGGTCCCGAAATCAGTGCTATGTTGATGGGAAGATACTGAGAGACTGTGGAGGTCAGGAAATCAACATTCAGCGATGGATCGGATATGGAATAGAAAAAGAATCAAGTCGGACTACAAAGCATTTAGCAATGCAAAGCACCATGGAACATTTGCTGAGGTAGAAAGCACTGGGGGAGGTTTTGGACATTACTGGATGTCTATGTAAGATATCCAAACAGAAATATCGAGTAGAGGGGTAGAATATACCTGGCTTTCCTTAGTGTTCTTGGGCAGGAATTCCTCTCACCTTTTTTAAAATTGAACTATAGTTGATTTACAAGGTTGCGCTCATTTCTGCTGTACAGCAAAGTGATTCAGTTATAGAAATTTTTTTCATATTCTTTTCCATTAGGGTTTATTACAGGGTATTGAATATTGTTCCCTGAGCTATCCAATAAAATCTTGCTATTTATTCAATCTATATATAACAGTTTGCATTTGCAAACTTCCAATCCAACCTCCCACTTGGCAAGCATAATCCTTTCTCTATGTCTGTGAGACTGTTTCATAGATAAGTTCATTTCTGTCTTATGTTAAGATTCTTATGATATCACATGTAAGTGATATCATATGGTATTTGTCTCTCACTTCACTTAGTATAATAATCTCGTCAGTATTCTTGCCTGGAGAATCCCATGGACAGAGGAGCCTGGCAGGCTACAGTCCATGGGGTCGCCAAGAGTCGGACACGACTTAGCAAATAAACTACTAAACTACTACTAGGCCCATTCACGAAGCTGCAAATGGCATTATTTCATTCTTTTTTATGGCTTATACTCCATTCCATTCATCTGTCAATGGATATTTGGGTTGTTTCGACATCTTGACTATCGTATACAGTTCTGCTATGAACATAGGAGCGTGTGTATCTTTTCAAATTATATTTTCGTTCAGATATATTAAGGCAGGGATTCTTAACCTTTGTGTGTGTACCCAGGGCCCATTTGTCAATCCAGTGAAGTCTATGAGCCTCTAATGCAATAGTAGCTTCCAGATACACTATCAGGCAAGTTATCTGAGAAGTCCCAGAACAGAAAGCTCCACAGACTAAGATGCTTGAATTGCAAGGCTTATTAAATCAATTTGAAACACCTAATTGACATCTTCTGCAGCAAGGAGAACAACATGGGGTGGATAACATACCCAGGACAGGCTGGAGGAGAAATGGAGCACACCATCTAAACCTGGGGTCCTGCAATGTTCATTTGTTCTGTCTCTCTCTGAGACTGACAGTGGGGTTAAGAAGACTGGAACTGAGGATGTTCAAAGTTATTCAACAGAGAGTAAGTACCTGGAGCCAACCCACAGTCACCTATCAGAAAGACACAGGGGCAAGCACACCTGGCCGCCGATGTAGCTCGCCAATAACCTGCTGAACAGACGTGGGTTTTATCTGCAGTTCTTGAGCAGAGCACATGGAAGCCAGAATGGGATCACAACATTATCACCAGTGAGTGGCTATTAGGGATGACACAGTTGTCAACCCAGAGGTCAAATAATGATGCCTGTTGATTTCGTTATCCTCCAAGTAAAATTTTTTTATTTGTTGCATCGTATATTCCACTTACTCTATTCACATGCAACATATCAAACAGGTCACTACTTAAGCTTCTTGCCTAGGTCTGTCTCACAACCTACTAGCCTACTCAACATCTGCATCTCAAAAACTTCTGGCTTTTTCCTACTGTATGTTTAACAAGTTTTGTTTCATTCATCCTGTTTATTTTTCTTTTCCTCTATAGAATGGAATATTCTCAAATAGAGCATATTCCATTATAATCATGTTTTAGATGAATAAAATAAAATGCATAGAATTGAAAAAGAAACCAGGTATATACAGTTCTACATTAAATAACAAGACCCAGGGCGATGGCACCCCACTCCAGTACTCTTGCCTGGAGAATCCCAGGGACAGGGGAGCCTGGTGGGCTGCCGTCTATAGGGTCGCAGAGTCGGACACGACTGAAGTGACTTAGTAGGGTGGCAGGTCTTTCAGTGACCGAAATTTAAGTAGTGATGAGCTTAATACTGAGTTCTCCCTGTTGACTAAAAAAAGACGTACAACTTGAGAGTTGTGAGTTAAGTTTTATTTGGGGAAAAATGAGGACTGCAGCCTGGGAGGCAGGATCTCAGATATCTCTGAGAGACTGCTCCAAAGCAGCAGTGGGGGGAAAAAGTCAATATATAAGATTCTGATGAAGGGGGAGTTCACTGCCATGAAACACTCATTTTACAAAAGGTTTTTGTTAGTCATGAGGATCTGATGTCACCATGAAGGGATTTAGTGCTTCTCTAGATATGAGGAGATCATAAAATCTGTTCCTAAACACATCCAACTATCTAAAGACCTGTCCCACCAGATTCCCTGGAGCACAGAGTGCCTCATTCCACCCTGAACTCCCTCAGGGTTGTTGAAGGTCAACAGCTTTAGCAGCATGGGGTTCAATCTCTGTAGAGGCAGACGGCAAATGCCTTTGTTGTTGTCATTGGCAATGCTCTTGGTAAGTGCAATTTGTACCCAACAACTGTAAACTGACATGAAAGTGCTGTGATAACTATTGATGAGACTCCTGAAATTTATATCCATGCATTAAAATTCATATGAAGGCAATGCTAGACTTCAGTTAGTACTCGGTCCCAGTGGTCCGCGGACTGTAGTCAAGCCCAGGTGAGGGCCTGCCCCGGTCCTTCGGCTGCCAAAGGACTTTCCCCAGCCAGTCCAGCCCCTTCCAGATTTGGCCGCCCTCAGGGGAGAGGGGACACATGCATTAAGAAGGGACAAGGGTGGAATCAGCTGTGAGGACACTTAAGCCTTCCTGGGGACAAACAGTTAAAGGAGACAAATGGTGAAAGGACTGGCACCCCGTCCTTCCCAGAGCTGCAGGCGAGGGGTCTGCCCGGCCTCTTGCCTCCGGCCTCTTGCCTCCAGCATCCTGGAGAATGGTCGCGCAGCCGCGGGCGCCGGGGAACTACCGCCCCCACCCCCGGCCGGTAGGGGGCGCGCGCGCGCCGACGGCCCCGCCCCTGCGCCCGGGCGCCGGGGCGTGCTAGCCGCCAGGCATCAGCAATCTATCCGGAGCGGCGGGTGGCCTGCGCGGCGTGTTCGGAGGCGGTGGCGGCGGTTCAAGGCGCCTGGCCGCCTGCGGGTAGCGGATCGGTGGGTGAGGCGGCAGTAGCAGCAGCGGGTCTCCAGATCGCAGCGTCGGGCTCCCGGAGCTGTAAGCGGCAGGAGAAGAATGGCGGAGTCTTCAGACAAGCTCTATCGGGTCGAGTACGCCAAGAGCGGGCGCGCGTCTTGCAAGAAATGCAAAGAGAGCATCCCCAAGGACTCGATCCGGATGGCCTTCATGGTGCAGGTGCGGGCGGAGGGGGCGCTTTGTGCGCGGCCGGGCCTTCGCGCGTCCGAGGAGGGTGGGGGGAGGGCCGGCCCGGAGCCGTGGGCCTGGCCGACCGCTCCCAGCCAGCGCGGGGCCTGCGGGCACAGCTGCTATCGCGGGACGAGCCCGCCGGGTGGACCCTTCTTCCGTCAGGTTTTGCTGATCTTGCAGGAAAAGCCCGGGAAATATGGGCTGGAGCCGGTGGGGCCTTTTACTTTGTGAAAATAGGGAGCCGCTTCTATTCTTAGTTCTGGGTTTATTTTATTGCCATACGCTTCGGGAAGGAAACTGACTCGTGGTTTTTTTAAGCTAGTCTGGTTTTGACCTACCTTGTTTTGGAAGATATTTGTCCTACATTGACGGTGGCGACTGGCAAGTGACGATTTGGATTTTTTTTTTAATTGGTTTTTGGCTATCATTTCAACACCCGCTCACTCTTTTTTTTTCTTTTAATTAATTATGCAAAACTATGTAAGTCGATGTCATTTCAGTACAGTGCGTTCACTTTTGGCTTACGTTATGGTTTAACATTTTCCCCCAAACTTTCCAAGTTCACAGAACGTCGCGTTTGTAGCCATCCGGTTTGAGTAAGAGTGGTTCCTAGTGATTCTCATCTGGGCTTGTTAATAGAGTCACGATTCCCTCCAGTGGTCCCTGAGGCTTCCGAGCAGGCCAGGAGGGGTGTTGGAGTGAGGTGGTGCGTCTGAAGACCCCTCCCAGGCAGAGATTCCTGCCACTTTCAGCTTCCAAAAGCTCCCGTCTGTTTGTGTAATTCTAGTTCCCACCCTTCCTGTCCTCCCCACCCTAAGGTAAAGCTTTTGTCCAAGCTTAGTGCTCATGGTCTAGATAGCTTGATTTTCCCTCCACCCATGAGGCAGTAGGTATTTTAGGAATGACTAGGTGGTATTGCTGCATTCGCAGTAGTTAGGTGGTGTAGGGGAATGGGTACCAGTGTGTACTTAGGCTATCTCATTTCATAATATTGTTACCAAATCCCAGCTCAATCTGCTTACTGCTGGACAGGCTAATTGAAGCAAGGAATACTAACTTTATTATTTGGAAAGTCAACTGACCGAGAAAATGGCAGACTGTTGTCGTAAAATCAGCTGTCTTGTTGGGGTCTGGATGCCAGCTTCCTTTATAGGACACAAAGGGGAAGGAATTGAGAAAGTAAAGATCATTTTCTTTCAAATCTCTCCTGAAATGACCAACCTTAGGGAGGGGAAAGAAAGAAACTGAAGTTGCTTGGTCGTGTCCAACTCTGCAACCCCATGGACTGTAGCCTGCTGGGCTCCTCCGTCCATGGGATTTTCCAGGCAAGAATACTGGAGTGGGTTGCCATTTCCTTCTCCAGGGGGTCTTCCCGACCCAGGGATCGAACCCAGGTCCCCGGCACTGCAGGCAGATTCTTTACCATCTGAGCCACCAGGGAAGCCCTTAGAGAGGGGATGTATGTGTTAATCCCTTTAGACAGAGGGGCAGGGTGCCCGGAGGCAGGTTATTATATATGATTATAATAAGGAGCAATGAAAAATAAAGGTTAAAGTCCAATAAACAGGTCCTGATCCATCTGGGAGTTAGAATTACTGACAGTATGTCACTTCTCAGGTGGCACTAGTGGTAAAGAACCTGTCTGCCAGTGCAGGAGACCTGAGAGATGCAGGTTTGATCCCTGGGTCAGGAAGATCCCCTGAAGAAGGAAATGGGAACCCACTCCAGTATTCTTGCCTGGGAAATTACATGGACAGAGGAACCTGACAGGCTCCAACAATATGACAGGGGTTGGCATTGTCATCTTAGTATCATTCTCAGGGCCACCTAGCTCACTGCCCAACACTTAGCGCTTAGTAAACACTCACTGAGCACCAGTTAGGTTCTAGGCGTTAAGTACCATGGGCACAAGGACAGACTCCATTTCTGGGAGCTCCCAATTTGGTTAAAGGGGTGATGACTGGTAAACATTGCTGTCCTGGGGTGGGTGCCACCTGATGGAGCTGTGCCCATGGCATGGTGGGTGCCAAATTGGAGCTCACCACAGAAGTGGCAGGAAGTTGAGGATGGAGGAGTAGAGGAGGCCTTCTGTTTGAAGAGCCTTATCTCCCCCAGACCGTCTTTTCATTTCATCCTGACGTTTGGTTGGCTGGCTGATCTCGTGAACTCCCCATTAATGCAGGGGCTCTTAACCTGGAGTCTGTGGGATGGCACATAGAATTCAAGAGATCCATGAGTTTCAATGAGAAAAGATTCCTGTCTTCCCTGGACTTCGATTACAATTCATTACTTTCTACAGTTATGAATGTAAGCCCCAAAGCAAAGGCACATTAACAGTAACTGCAGTTTTTGTCATCAGTAGTAGTTATTTTCATATCATTTACAGTTGTTGGGGATTTTTTAAAATAATCATTTATACTCATCTCAACAAGATCGTGGGCTGCCCTGGTGGCTCAGACAGTAAAGAATCCACCTGCAGCAGGAAACCTGGGTTCGATCCGTGGGTTGGGAAGATCCCCTGGAGGAGGGCATGGCAACCCATTCCGGTATTCTTGCCTGGAGAATCCCCATGGACAGAGGAGCCTGGCAGCCTACAGTCGTACATGACTGAACAACTAAGCATGGCATAACATGGCAACAAGATTACAGTAGTTGTTAGCAATAAGAATATAGTACTTATTAAAGCGGTACTGTATCTTGTTATTTAATGCTTTAAAGTTTGTGGTGAAGGCCAGGGAAGCCTGGCGTGCCGCATTCCATGGGGTCGCAAAGAGTTGGACTGAGCGACTTGTAGATTACTGTATCCCAGTAAACTTTTTAAATGTTTTCACAGTTATTTTAATACCATTGACTTCCTTTGTGAACTTACATATTTTATTGTGCATTTTAAAATGTTAGTCTGAGAAAGGGACATCCATAGGCTTCACTGGACAGTCAGAGAGAACCCTGTTCTATTGGGACATGGGTGAGGAGTAAAGAGGCTGGTTGGCTCTAGTCCAGGCAGTTCCACCGAGTAATCACTTTCTAAACTAAACAAAGTGTAACATTCTGGGCTCTCCTGCTTACTTGTTAGTGAAGAAAATTTTGTTATTAAAATTAAGTGTGATTTTTCTCTAATGGTAATTGAGGGTGGAGTTTACACAAATGTTTTGTAGGTCCTTTAGGCTGAGCTGGTGAAGGCCAGAAAAAAGAAGCCTTTCTTCCCCCACCCCCGCTTTGGATTTAAATACCTTCTTTTACATTTGTGTGGGAGGATTGTTCTTGGAGTATCAAATACCTGATACTTTAGCTGGCAGGCCCTGGGGCAGCTTGGAGGGGAATGAACAGGACCTTGGTATTCTTGGGAGGGCCTGCAGGAAACGCCTGCTGCCTTTCTTCGTGGTAACAGTTGTTCTGCACTCTCTAGGGTAGGCTGGCCCTGGTGTGGCCTCTCTTTTATAGCCCATTTCTCAGGAAGCAGCCTGAGAGTGGCTCGGTAAGGACCCTGGTGCATGGTGTTTGCTGAGTGTACAGCCAAGGATTCTGCTCCTTACTGGAGCCAGCGACTGCCTGGTGAGGCAGTAGTCTTGTGACCTTGGTCTGGTTACTTTCTTGCCATCTCATCCTCAGTCCTGAGTTCTTAAGTATAAAGCTTTGCATAGATCAAGGGTTCTTTCCTCTGGAGGGAGACCAGCTGCCTCGGCAGTCCTGGAGTTTGTGCCATGAGTATACCCTGGTGGAGGCTTTTCATGTTTGGCACTGTGCCGGTGGCTGGGGACACAGCACTAAGGCCAAAGTTAAAGGAGCAAGTGTGGGGGCCCTCAGAGAGCCAGGAAGCAATTGTGGCCATAGGTTCCAGTGAGGGGCAAGGCAGAGCCATGAGTCAGGGGCCCCCTCTCTGCACTTAAAGAAGGCTTAAAGAGGGGTTCCAGGGCAGGCAGAGCCAGGTCGAGGCCACTGCAGATGCTGTAACAAGACGCCCGGGTGTTGAAGGATATGTTGGCTGCCTTGGTGAACGTTTGAGAGCCAGGACGCGAGTCTGTTCTCTGAAATGCCGTTTGTTAACTGGTTGTGGATGGGGAGGGCTGTCTTGGAGTGAGCAGCTTTCCCACAGCAGGGGTTCCTCGGTCCTTCCTTTCTTCCTCTTCCCTCCACACCTGGGGCACCCCACAAATGTTCTGAGGGCCTGCCGTGACTGTGCTGGCAAGACAGGCATTGCATGGCGCCTCTCAGGCAGCTCCTGACCTGATGCAGGGCACAGGCCTTGATCAAATAATAACCCAAACAGATCTTAATTCTGGGGAGCCATGGGAAGGGGCATCTGTCATGGGACATGAGGAAGTGCTGTTGGCTCTGGTTAGAGCTGGGGGACCCAGGGGACAGCCATTGCTGCTGTAAACCCAAGCTGCACAACCCTGAGTCCTTGTGCCCCAGCCGTTAACCCTGTATTTTATTCAATGCTGTCTATAAAACCCAGAGAGAGGCTGCTCACCTAGTAGGAGAGGGCCAGTTGGGAGAGCTTGTCCCTGCTTTTCCTGAGCACTTTCTGTGTCCGCATGACTCCATCCTAAACGTTCTGCTTGGTGTTTATTTTTAACGCTGTTTTATGCCATCTGCTTGACATTTAGATTTCTGTCCTATCAAAGCAGATGTTTGGGGCCTTCAGTGAGAAGAACCGTTTGTGTATTTTTAAGTACCTCTTCCTGCCGAGCGACGTAGAGCAGCGTAGTGGAAAGAACCGGGGCTGAATCACCTGCTGCCTGTCTGACCGCACCCCCATGAAACTGTGAAATGAGGGTGCTGGTTCCTCAGAGACAGCTGTGGGGTGTCCCATGGTGGGTGGTGGGCAGCAGGGTCCCTCCAGCCCCTGGGGGTGGGGTGCCCCCCTGCCGGTGCCTTTCAGTCTCCCTCATGGAAGTCCTTCATTCCGTGCACATCTGCCTGGCTGCTGCCAGCATGACATTTCTCTGACACGTCTGCTCAGCCCGGCGCTTATCGGGGACTCATTCCCCATTGTCCTAGGTGCACAGAGCCCTGGGGGCCATGCAGGCCCTGGCGGTGGTCGGCCGGGGGGCCCCGGGAGGCAGGACTGGCATCTCCTCTGCCCTCGCCGAGCTCTGAGCTGAGTTTGCGACTGAAACGCAGTGGCAAGTTTGGTAACCACGCTCAGGGCTGAACTCTAAGCTGAAGTGCCGGTCAGCCCCACGGGATGGCCTGGTGCCTGTCCCAGGGCAGGCAAGGCAGCTTCCTCAGCTGAGGGGTGGGTGCCGTCCTCTGTTGACAGATAAGCAAGGGGGTTGGGGATGTCTGGTGCTGAGGCCCGCGCCTGAGGCTCACAGCTCTTTTTCCGCCTCTGATTCCGCCCTTCTAGTCGCCCATGTTTGATGGGAAAATCCCACACTGGCACCACCTCTCCTGCTTCTGGAAGGTTGGCCACTCCATCTGGCACCCTGATGTTGAGGTGGAGGGGTTCTCCGAGCTCCGCTGGGATGACCAGCAGAAGATCAAGAAGATGGCTGAGACTGGAGGAGCAACAGGTGTGTGCGCAGCGGGGAGGCGCGGGGGTCTCCCCAACCCTGGAGCTTCCTGGGTAGGGGCCCGCTCTGGGAGAGCAAAGAGTAGGTCCTTCAGCTCACTCTCCCGTAACTCCAGCAGCATCTCAATGACCCAGAGTTGTCTTGTTGGTACAGGATATGTTACTTCTAGATGCTTGAAATGTAGCCTTTAAATTTGCTGTGGTGGTTATCTTACTAGACCCTCTTTTAGAGTAGTTTCAGGTTCACAGCACAATTAAGCAAAAAGTATGGAAAGTGGAGAGTTTAGTTTTCACAGAAGCGTGACCTCTTCCACCTTCAACTTCTCCCAGCAGCTGAAGTTACGTTGACACATCAGTTCACCCAAAGTCCAGAGTTTATATTAGCCATCAGTCGTGGTGGGGTACATCTTTCCTGTAAGGGTTTGGGCAAATGTTTAATGACATATATCTATCATTATAATGTCATTCAGAGTATTTCCATTGCTCTGTAAAATTCCTCTGCATTCTACCTGTTCATCCCTCGGTCTCCCAACCCCTGGCAACCACTGATGTTTTTCCTATCTCCATAGTTTCATCTTTTCTAGAATATTATGTCGTTAGAATCACACAGTATGTAACCTTTTCAAATTGGCTTATCTCGCTCAGTAATATACATTTAAGGTTCCTGCATATCTTGTCACAGGTTGATAACATTTCTTTGGGGCACTAAATATTCTACTGTCTAGAAGCACCACAGTTTATCCCTTCACCTACTGAAGGACACCTCAGGTGCTTCCAGTTCCATTATGAATAAAACTACCATAAATGTCCCCACGCAGGATTTTGTGTGGACATAAGTGTTTTAATCGTTTGGATAAATACTAAATACCAAGGCACACGGTTGCTGAATTGTATGGTTAAGAGTATCTTTAGACAGCAAGCTTCTTCCAAAGTGGCCAGACCATTACATTCCTACCAGCAGTGAACGAGAGTTCCTGTTACTCCATGTCCTTACTGACCATGTTTGTTACCAGTGTTTTGGATTTTGGCAAACTAATAGGTTTATAGTGGTATCTTGTTTTAATTTGCAATTCCTTAGTACCATATGGGCAAAGGTTAGTGAAGGTTAAGTCACTCAGTCGTGTCCGACTGTTTGCGACCGACCCGGTGGACTGTAGCCCACCAGGCTCCTCTATCCATGGGATTCTCCAGGCAAGAATACTGGAGTGGGTTGCCATTTCCTTCTCCAGGGGATCTTTCCAACCCAGGGATGGAACCCAGGTCTCCCACTTTGCAGGCAGATGCTTTAACCTTTGAGCCACCAGAGAAGCCCATATGGGCAAAGCTAACACAATTCTGCTAAGAGAATGCACTGGTCATAGCAGACACCCTTTGGTGACAACATAAGAGACACTTTACACATGGGTAACACCAAATGGTCAGTACTGAAATCAGATTGATTACATTTTTTGTGGCCAAAGATGGAGAAGCTGTGTACATCAGCAAAAACAAGACCTGGCGCTGACTGCGGCTCAGATCATCAGCTCCTTACAAAGGAGCTGAATTTTAAGCAAAACTCAGGCTTAAATTAAAGAAAGCAAGAAAAACCACTAGGCCAGTAGGATCTAAATCAAATCACCTATGATTATATAGTGGAGATGATGAATAGATTCAAGGGATTAGATCTAGTAAACAGTGCTTGAAGAACTGTGGACAGAGGTTTGTACTATTGTACAGGAGGCAGCGAACAAAACCATCCCAAAGAAAAAGAAATGCAAGAAGGCACAGTGGTTGTCTGAGGAGGCTTTACAAATAGCTGAGGCAGGAAGAGAAGCAAAAAGCAAGGGAGAAGGGGAAAGGTCACCCAACTGAATGTAGAGTTCAGGAGAATAGCAGGGAGAGATAAGAATGCCTTCTTCAGTGAACAATGCAAAGAAATAGAAGAAAGCAACAGAAGGGGAAAGACTAGAGAGCCCCTCAAGAAAATTGGAAATAGCAGTGGAACATTTCATCCAAAGATGGACACAATAAGGGACAGAAACGTTAAGACCTGATAGAAGCACAAAAGATCGAGAAGAGATGGCAAGAATACACAGAAGAACTGGACAAAAAAGATCTTAATGACCTGGATAGCCACAATGATGTGGTCACTCACCCAGAGCCGGACATTCTGGAGTATAAAGTCAAGTGGCCCTTAGGAAGCACTGCTGCCAGTAAAGCCAGTGGAGGTGATGGAATTCCAGCAGAGTTATTTAAAATCCTAAACAATGATGCTATTAAAGTGCTGCACCCAGTATGTCAGCAAATTTGGAAAACCCATCTGTGACCGCAGGACTGAAAGAGGTCAGGCTTCACCCCAGTTCCCAAGAAGGGCAGTACTATAGAGTACTCGTCTCCCGTGGTTCATAACTGTGGAAGACTCTTAAAAGAGATAGAAATACCAGACCATCTTACTTGTCTCCTGAGAAACCTCTGTGCAGGTCAAGAAGCAACAGTTAGAACCTTATATGGAACAACTGATTGGTTCAAAATTGAGAAAGCAATATGATAAGGCTGGTTATTGTCACCCTGTTTGTTTAACTTATATGCAGAGCACATCATGCAAAATGCCAGGGTTTATGAGTTATAAGCTGGAATCAAGATTGCTGGGAGAAATATCAACAACCTCAGATATGTAAATGATACCACTTTAATGGCAGAAAGCGAAGAGAAAGCCTTTTGAGGGTGAAAGAGCAGAGTGAAAAAGCTGGCTTAAAACTCAACATTCAAAAAACTAAGATCATGGCATCCGGTCCCACAACTTCATGGCAAATAGAAGGGGACAAGGTGGAAGCAGTGACAGATTTCCTCTTCTTGGGCTCCAAAATCACCGTGGACGGTGATTGCAGCCATGAAATTAGAAGACAGTTGCTTCTTGAAGACAGGAAAGTTACAACAAACCTAGACAGTGTATTAAAAAGCAAGGACATAAAAGTTTGTATAGTCAAGGCTGTAGTCTTTTTCTAGTAGCCACGTATGGATGTGAAAGTTGGGCCATAAAGAAAGCAGTGCTGAAGAGTTGATGCTTTCAAGCTGGTGCTGGAGAATACTCTTGAGAGCCCCTTGGACAACAGGAAGATCAAACCATTCAATGCTAAAGGAAATCAACTGAATACTCATTGGAAGGACTGATGCTGAAGCTGAAGCTCCATTACTTTGGCTACCTAATGCGAAGAGCAGACTCATTGGAAAAATCCCTGATGCTGGGGAAAATTGAAGGCAGCAGGAGACGAGCGCAACAGCAGATAAAATGGTTGGATAGCATCACCGATTCAATGGACATGAACTTGGGAAAACTCCGGGAGATGGTGAGGGACAGGGAGGCCTGGCATGCTGCAGCCCATGGGGTCACAGAGAATCAGAAACAACTTGGCGATTGAATAGCAAGACGTGCCATATGATTTTGAGCGCCTTTTCACTTCGTTTTATTGAGTTCATCATATAGTTTGGACAGCAGTCTTCTCTCAGATATGTCTTTTGCAAGTATTTTCTCTCAGCCTGTGGCTTATATCTTTTATTCTCTTGATGCTGTCTTTCACAGAGTAGACATTTTTTATTTTAATAAAATCTGACTTACCAATTATTTCTTTTATGTACTGGGTCTGGTACCACCTCTAAAAAGTTATCACCAGGGGCTTCCCTGGCAGTACAGTGGTTGAGACTCTGCGTCTCCAATGCAGGGGGCCCAGGTTCAATCCCTGGTCCAGGAACTAAGATCCTACATGCTGTAAGGCACAGCCAAAAAATTTTAAGAATAATAATAATTGATAAGTAAATAAAAAGTTGCCACCATACCCAGGTGGTGCTAGTGGTAAAGAACTCACCTGCCAATGCAGGAGACTTAAGAAACACAGGTTCAGTCCCTGGGTTGGGAAGATCCCCTGGAGGAGGAAATGGCAACCCACTCCAGTATTGCCTGGAGAATCCCATGGACAGAGGAGTCTGGCAGGCTCGTGGCAGTCCATAAGGCCACACAGAGTCAGCCACGACTGAAGAAACTTAGCACCA
Source organism: Oryx dammah (assembly GCF_014754425.2). Classification (NCBI taxonomy): domain Eukaryota; kingdom Metazoa; phylum Chordata; class Mammalia; order Artiodactyla; family Bovidae; genus Oryx; species Oryx dammah. The sequence goes on from NW_024070205.1 coordinate 51,061,874, forward strand.
TACCCAAGGTCATGTCGATTTTCTTCCATGTTATTTTCTAGAAGTTTTATAGTTTTATGTTTAATCAATACGTTTAAGTCTGTGATCCATTTTGAGTTAATATTTGCCACAGATGTAATCTGTCTAGATGAAATTTTTTTGCGCATATATGTCTTACTGTCCCAGCACCACTTGTTGAAAAAGCTGTCTGTTCTCCACTGTGTTGACTTTGCTCCTTTATCAAATATCAGGTGACCGTATCTGTGTGGGTATACTTCTGGACTGTGTTCTGGCTTATTTATCAGTTTCGCCAGTATCACACTGATTTGATGAGATAGCTTTACAGTGAGTCTTGTTGTCAGGCAGTGTCAGTTCCCTGACTTTGTTCCTCTTCACTATTGTGTTGGCTATTCTGCATCTCCTGCCTCTCCATATAAGCTGCAGTCAGTTGGTCAGTATCCACAAACTTAACTTGTGGAGATGCCTTTAAATTTTAAATGGTCTTTTTTTTTTTTTTTTTAATCATCCTTTGAAGGCTATCTCCCGAGACTCTATTCTCATTTCTCTGCCTTCCTGTGAACTGACCCAGTTTAACCTATGGTTGTGACTTCAGGCTGTTGTTGAGAATGAGAAGTTTTAAATTGTCCCAGATCCTGTAATTTGGAAAGAACTATCATTAATATTGCAGGGTGTCTCATTAGAAAATGTTTTTCTATTCAAATATTGATGTTTGTGTGTTTTTATTCCTGGAGAAAAAGGATTCTACCTTAAGTATAATACTTCTTTTTTAATGTTCGGTCACCTTTTCTTTGTGATAAAATATACATAACACAGTGCTTACCACTTTAAGTGTACATTTCAGTGGTGTTAAGTGCAATTCACAATGCTCTGCAGCCATCACCATCATCCTGCTTCAAAACTTTTTCATCTTCCTAAACTATTGCTTCATACCCATTAAAGATTAACTCCTCTTTTCTCCTCCCCTTACTCTCTGAGAACCTCTGTTTCTGTCTCTGTGAATTTGATTACTTCTAAGTACCTCATACAAGTGGAGTCACACAGTACTTATCCTTTTGTGTTTGGCTTATGCTGTATTTGTCCATCTGTGTCTGACTTATTTTACTCTGCATAATGTCTTCAGGGTTCATTCATGTGGCGTCTGTCAGGACTTCCCTCCTTTTAAAGGCCGGATAAGAATTCTGTGATATGGCTATTCCACATTTCATTTATCTGTTCATTCATTGTTGGCATTTGGGTTGTTTCTACCTTTTGGTAATTGGTGAATATTGGTATGCATTTATCTGATGCCGACCTTGTTTTGTGTTCTCTTATGTATATACTCATAAGTGCAGTTATGAGTGGAATTATCATATCAATACTCTACATTCAGTTTTTGTGTAAACTGCAGTACTGTTTGCCGCAGCAGCTGTGGGGTTACGCATCCCCACCAAAAATAGACAGATTTCTGATTGCTCCACATCCTTATCAACACTTTTGTTTTCTGGAATTTTTTGTTTTTTCAGGATTTTTAAAAATATCCTTAATGTTTTGAAGTGATATCTCATAATCTTGATTTGTATTTCCCTGTGGTCTACACATTGCATTTTACAGTTTAATGTTTACTCTTCTCACGTTAAAAGTTACAGATTTCCATCATTATTGTTTAAGATAACGTTGTATTCATTTATTCAGATCTTGCTAAATTTTGTGCATCGTTTGAGTATTCGGCATGTATTACAGTAATTTGATTGAATCCTTGCCGCATTGCTGTATCAGTTTTTCCAGTTAAGCTGAGACACCTGGAAGTTAGTTGAGTGCCCCAAGGTTAGCATGGTGGTGAACTCCCGTGGCAAGATTCAAGCCCAGACTCTCTGCTTTTGAAACTAGGCTGTAAACCATTTAGCTCTGTTACAAACAGAACAGATTTCTCATGTATCCTGGGCATCTATCCAATTATTTCTTTAATTCTAAGAGGAGGAAATACTGCTAAAAGAGATGAACTGTTTCAAGGTGTGTGTGCCAACCTGCCTTTTAGAAAGATTGTATCAGTTCTACCTGTACCAGCAATGTGTGATGTACTCATTTCTCCACTTCCACACCATCCATCTCTAAGTACTTTCATTACTTTTCATTTTGTTGGACATGTGTTTCATCATCATGAAGCTTCATCTTTGAGTCAGTGTTCTTGTTGTAATATCTCTTTTTTCACAGTAACTGTTTTTAGTATTTTGAAATTTTTCATCCAGAATTTTTAAAATAATACACAGTTACATGCACAGACTTTACGCGTACAGTTCAGTGAATTTTGGCAAGTGCATGCACACGTCTAACATTCACTCATCAATAAGAAGCCCCAGAAAGGTCGCTAGGGTCCTTGCCGAGTCATGCTTCCTCTCAGCAAGGTAACCACTGTTCTGATTTCTGTCCCTTTGGATTAATTTTGTGTGATTTAGCATTTGGGAGGAAAAGCAATAGTCTCTTTTTCTCTTGTAAACTGCTTTTGCTCAGCATGTCTGTGAGACTCATCCAGATTGTCTTATCAATTCTTCTTTTTTAATTACTAAAGAACAGGCTTTTGACTATAACTCAGTTTGTTTGTTCATTCTCCTGTTGATCTACTATCATACATCGTAGTAAGCACTTACTAAGTTCTTTCAAAGTGAAGAAAGGGGCTGTAGAGGAGGGGTCGGGGGTGGGAGTGTTAAGACCACCACCAGCTAACATTGTGCTGTTTCCAGGAGCCTGAGAAAATTTTTAATTTCATTGCAAGAGAAGAAACTGTTACCCAACCACAGTAGTTAGAAACAAATGTAGATGAGATGGACCAACTGTGGTTGCCCAAAACACAAGGTGTCCTGGTAGAGGAATCCCAAGAAGTAGAGGAGGACAGGGCTCTTTGGAACTACACTGAGGCTGTTGAAACGAGCATGGCTGTGTTAGATGTTTCAGGCAAAGGCCAAGATGGAGTTGGCAGCAAGACGGAGAAGACCCTGATGGACTTTGGGGCAGGGTACGCCAAGTCCAACAGAAGCACGTGCAAGAGCTGCATGGAGAAGATAGAAAAGGTGAGAGCTTGGGGCTTGGTCTGTCTGGCTTTCTGGGTTTCTTGCACTGGATGTCATTGGATAGCTCAAAAAAAAAAAGAAAATAGGGCTTCAGCGGCTGGGTAAAAATAAAGTGAATCCTCTTAGTAGCAACAGGAGATAACTGACTTTTCTTGTGGCAGATCTAGCCCTGATCATTCACAGTGCTATCCTTGCGTGTCACTGAACCTGCTCTCAGGAAACCTGGGAGAGTTTGGAAAACATGTACACAGTGCGTCTCTTCTGGACCCCCGAAGGGCTGCAGGAAGCTGTTGGTTGTGTTTTATGGTAGACTCAGTTTAAGGAGTGCGGTTGTTCCCTAGTGTCAGCCTCCAGGCTTTCTTCTGCTTAGCCAGGAGCTTCTTCCACCCTCCTTCCTTTCCAGCTCTCAATAGCTGGTCAGGTGGAGTGACGGGACGCAGATCGAGGGGTTGGCCTGTGCCCTTTAGCCTCGTTACCAGAGATCCTCTCGTCTTAGGCAAACATTCTGGTTAATTAATTCAAGGCACTGATGAGAAGTTTCCACCTCCTAAGTATTGTTCAGAAAGGAAAAAACGTGAAATTGCTAGACCTTCTCCAGCTGCCTTCTACCACAAGAATTTGAGGCAAAAGTTGAGTTTCAAAGGGAGCTGCCAAGGCCATGTGTCGTGGCGTGTGGCCAGGCCTGAGGTGGAATTGTGTCAGAGCCGCTTGATCCAAGTTTCCCCACCTGGGGCTCACGGGCCTGAACCCATAGGGATGTCAGACCTGGGCAGGATGGCAGGGCCGGATGCTAGCTTACGGGTTGGCTACCGCATTTCAGGGATCCTTCAGCTGCATAAAGAGACTGAGGTTGCAGAAGATCCCTGCTAGGATTGAGGCCTGCTGTGTGTCCCTCAGGGGCTTCCCTGGTGGCTCAGATGATAAAGAATCTGCCTGAAATACAGGAGACCCAGGTTCAATCCCTAGGTCGGGAAGATCCCCTAGAGGAGGAAACAGACAACCTGCTCCAGTATTCTTGCCTGGAGAATTCCTTGGACAGAGGATCCTGACGGGCTACATTCAGTGGGACTGCAGAATCAAATACGACTGAGCGACTAACACTTTCACTTCTGGCTCCCTTGAGCCTGGAGTATAGCGTCCCAGGCATTGTTCTTAACTCTGCACCGGGGCCTGCAGAGTGTCCTCAGGGTGGTGTTACCACTTTATCACTTGGACTTAAGCTTATTTAAAAATAGGGAGCAGAGGCTTCAGGGTAACAATCCTTAATGGCATAGAACCAAAACCTTCCAGCAGCCCTCCTATCACCTTCATTGTGGACCTGGTCGCCCCTGGGCCACCCCGATGTTTGACCACCCTTCCTTGTCTCTCTTTGGTAACACGTGTGGATTCTCCTACAGGGCCAGGTGCGCCTGTCCAAGAAGGTGGTGTACCCCGATAAGCCCCAGCTGGGCATGGTTGACTGCTGGTACCACCCAAACTGCTTTGTTCAGAAACGGGAGGAGCTGGGCTTCCGTCCCGAGTTCAGCGCAAGCCAGCTCATGGGCTTCAGCTTCCTCACCGCAGAGGACCAAGAAACCCTCAAGAAGCAGCTCCCGGGCATCAAGGGTGAAAGGTGGGTAGAGGGCTGGGGATGGAGGGTGTCCATGGGGCTTCAAGGAAGGGTTTCCGGCAGGCCCAGAGTCTGTATCAGACTGCTGCACCCACCTGACTGCCCCGTCTGTGCGCCCCCCTGACTGGAGTCCGCCACCGCCTTTCCTCTCACCGCTCCATGACCCATTCTCACGTCCCCATAGCATCCTCAAGTGCAGAGGCGGCCTTCAAGCACTATCTCAGTTCTAAATGCGTGCGTTTAGGACTTCCCTGGTGGTCCAGTGGTTGAGAGTCTGCCTTGCCATGCTGGGGGCACAGGTTCAACCCCTGGTCTGGGAAGATTTGACATGCCGCGGGGCAGCTAAGCCTGTGTGCCACGACTACTGAAGCCCATGTGTCTTAGCCCATGCTCTGCAGCAAGAGAATCTACCACAATAAAGACGTCCTCGCACCACAACTAGAGAAAGCCCACACTCAGCCACAAAGACCCAGAGCAGCCGTAAGCAAATAGTAAATTTTAAAAATGAAATAAGTGCACAAGTTGGTTGTACAGCACGTGTGGCTCTGGAATGTTAAAGTAAACTAGAAAGTCAGAGGCATGGATTTTAAAGTCCTCAGGGCGCTTTGACACTCGGTATAGGTGTAAGAGGAATGTATAAGCTTCCATTTATACCATAACCACCAGAATGGGTTGAGCACTTCTGGTATGCTGGGCATTGTGCTAAGCCTTTTACAGGATAATTCATTTAACCATCACCATGATCCTACAAGGTAGAGGGTATTCTTTTCCCCACTTTAATGAATGAGGGAAACTCCAGGGGTTCGATCTCAGGCCAGCGTGACAGCTGAAAGCATTAACCACCATGCCTGGCCTGCCCTGTTTCTGGGGGCTACTGATGACCCTCGGTGCCCTCTCTCAAGTCAGGGGCGATGCTCCTTGGTCAGCAGTGTTTGCTGACCTGGCTGAGGCAGACTGGCTGGCAGCGCCTAGACTACCGCTTCTTGTTGGGCTTGAAATGATAGCTCAGCCTCCCGCGTCTGAGAACAGCCTCTTAGCCTCGGGAGCAGCCCCATGTCTTAGCTTGAAAGACTCAGTGCCTGACATTGGTGCTTTGACTTCTGCGGTCCCTGCCAGAACCCTCCAGGCCATCTTGTCTACGCCAGGAGATGGGTGGCACTTTGATGTCAGATGGGGCCTGAGCCCTGGGTGCTGCGCCGCGTTGTTCCAAGGCTCTGGAGCGACTGCTGGCCCGTCCTCGCAGCTGAGTGTGTCATGAAGTGGCAGCTGCAGACCTGAGCAGACGGCGAGCTCCTGAGTGGGCAGCGCCTGGCCGAGCCGCCTTAGAGTGCCGTGAGGATGCTGTGTCACCCGAGGCGTTGGCTTTCAGGGTCTCAGCGGTTCTGGTTCTTTTTCTCACATCCTTTGTCTCTTTCAGAAAGAGAAAAGGCGATGAGGTGGATGGAATAGATGAAGTGGCCAAGAAGAAATCTAAAAAAGAAAAAGACAAGGAGATTAAACTTGAAAAGGCCCTCAAGGTGAGTCCCGAGCTGCATGTCTCCTCTCGCCATTCAGTCTAATTGTCTTCCTCATTCTGGGGAGAAAGTTAAAGGAGGTGTGGGTGTCCTGCTTTATAAGAGCTTTTAAAATTCCCAAATCGATAGCTGCTGTTCAGTAGCCTGGCTTTCCTCCCGGGCTTTCTTCCCTCCTCCCAAAGCAACGTGAAAGCATCCACAATGGGCTCTCAGCATCAGACCAGTGGCCAGGCTGGTGGGAGCTGAGCTGTTGCTTCCCACTCAGCAACCTCGTGCTGGGATGGGCGTGTCTTGCCTCAGCATCCCAGACCTAGAGCACGTTGGAAACTGGGTATTGAATTCAAGGATGCTGAGCATTCTTGGCACAGAGAATGACTGAAAGAGATAAAATTCAATTTTTTTTTTTTTTTTAATGAAAAATCTCTTCTTGGGGGAAAAAAAAATAGAAGGTATATAGTGAAAGGAGAAAACTGCCCATGAGATCAGTGGTCATTGACCAGAGACATTCATCACCATGTTGGTAAACGTGTGTCGAAGTAAAGTAAGAATTATTAACAGAAAATGGTGAGTGTTTGTTTGGGAAACTAGGAGGGGGCCGTCGGTCTCTTCTTGGGGGTGTGATTTCCATGCTTAATACGAATCACAGACTCGGTGTGGGTTGTCCTTCAGTTTAAAACGTGTCTGTTTTGTGCCAGCCCTGGCTGCAGGGCCGCTGCAGTGGATTTGGTGTTCTTCCTTCCGTGCTCCACACCCCCAACCCGGCACATCCATTTGTGCTGGCTTCCCATCCTTGGTCGCGTAGGTGACATCCTTCTGCTGCTTCCAACTCATCTTGCGCCCTTAGACTTCTTCCTTGTCCTCCCTTGTTCCTTATGCTCTCTCATTCCAAGGCTCACCACATGGTCCTGCAGGGGTGGATTTTTTTAATTGTATATTTTATTTTTAAAAAGTGATGCATACTTATATTTATTTTCACTTTTTTTTTGGACCACACCATGCAGCATGTGGAATCTTAGCTCCCTTGCAGTGGAGGCACGGATTCTTAGCCACTGTACCACCAGGGAAGTTCCAGGGGTCCCTATTACTGAGGCCCTCACTGAGGTGGGGCCAGGGAAGCAGTGTGTGTGATGCAGCTCTGTCATATTAAAGCCCTTCTCATCCGGTGCTGAGAGGGCTGGCATTTCCATCTGTCTTGCAGAGGTGGAGTCTCAGGCTTAACTGGGCATGACCCGCCCAGTCCCCTAAAGCGGGAGGAAGCGCTCCCCTGCCCTGGCTGTGCTCTGGGGAGGCCCCTGCCTTCCTAAGCAAAGCACATGTGAGAATAAGTGCAGTGACGGGGAAAGGGCCCACAAAGAGTAAGCACTGCATAAATACTACCACAGAGACTTACAGTTCTGTTTTCAGAAGACCTGAAGTCTGTTCACAGTAGTGAACATAATGCACGATTGAGGCGGTCGGGGTGTTTGGGGCTTGTCCCTGCTCGCTCGCAGGTAGTTGGGGAGCCGTCCCTCCTCCCTTTGGTGCTGGGTGTTGGGACAGATAAACCTGGTGCCTTCCTGCTTGTGTGTCCTGGGATTTGTCTCTGAGGGGCTGGTTCCGGGGACTCCGGTGCCCAAGTGCTCAAACCCCAGGCTGACTTGGACACGGCGCCCCGTGCTGGGAGCAGAGTCCTGGGGAGGCAGCAGCTCCGCTCAGTGCAGGGCTGTGAAGCCAGGGCTATGATGGGAGCCGAAGCAGGGCCAGGGTGGACCCTTCCTCTGGTTGGGCTTCTTTCTCTGAAAAGAGCCAATCTCTCAGCTGCTGGCTGTCGTACGCAGGCCCAGAACGACCTGATCTGGAACGTCAAGGACGAGCTAAAGAAAGCGTGCTCAACGAACGACCTGAAAGAGCTGCTCATCTTCAACAAGCAGGAAGTGCCCTCCGGGGAGTCGGCGGTGAGCTGCCCTTGTGTTACAGGAGCCGCGAGCCAGGCGGCCAGACCGTGTGCGGTGACTGTCCCGGTGGAGTGTGGGAGGCCCTCCGGTTGAACACCTGCTGGTATTAATTGGGAGTGACGTTCCACAGTCGTGTTGCATGGTCATCGCCATCGAGGTCGCCATTTGCGGGGCAGGAAGGGGCAGGCGCTCAAGCGCTGAGGTGGGCCGCACGTCTGCCTTGTGTGTGCATGCCACGCACTTGGGCCCAAAGAGCTCTCTCTGCTGCCCTCCTCCCAGGCTCCCCGGGGGCCACGAGGGCTGTTTCCCCGGCAGGCCCTGCCATCACTCTGGTGCACTCAGAAGCAGTGGATTCTCTGGGCTCTCCCTCTGTTTCTAAGTCACCGAGGGAAGAGGTAGCTGCAGGAACACTTCATGCGTGGACATAAGTTCCAAGCTCCAACCATGATCCGCCTCCCCTGGGGAATGTTAGGGAGCCTCAGGGCACTCCATGTTTTAGCAAGTGAAGTCTGTGCAGATTCTTCATCCCACATTGGCAAATGTCCTCTCACGGCCCCCCGCCTTTCCTCCCTGACGTGTTTCTTCACTGGCTTCAGATCTTGGACCGCGTGGCCGACGGTATGGTGTTTGGCGCCCTCCTTCCCTGCGAGGAATGCTCGGGCCAGCTGGTCTTCAAGGGCGATGCCTATTATTGTACCGGGGACGTGACTGCCTGGACCAAGTGTATGGTCAAGACACAGACGCCCAACCGGAAGGAGTGGGTGACCCCAAAGGTAAGTCAGGTGGGAGGTAGGAGCAATCCTGAGATCTATTTATAGAAAAACCTGGTCCCACCTCCCATGCTTGTCCACACTCGAGGCCACCACGACTGCAGAGTAGAGTGTCTCAGACCTCTTTACACTGGGGCCTTCCTCATAATCAGAATATAAAGTTATGTCACTAGTTCTGTACATCTGCAAACTACACAGATGGAGAACCAGTGCACTTCCAGCTGGAGCACAGGTTTGTCCAGCTGGTATAAAATGCGAAGACTGTGAGTCATTTTTAATTTCTGTTTCTCTTTGCCAGGCACTGTCCTAGGCACAAGGGACACAGTGGTGAACCAGTGGCGATTCCTGCCTTTATAACAGGAGGGTGCTTCTCAAGGACATTTCCTTGCCTAGGTGCTGGAGGAGGAGGAGGACCCAGGGTTCACGTGTCCCCCATCTCCTTCTCTCTGCTGAGCTCTTAGAATGCAGAAAGCCTCAGTTGGGTCACCTTGTTAGGAGCCGTGCTGCTGGGGAGCATGCAGTGTTGGGGGCGGGCTGCTGGAAGGACCCAGCACCACTGGGGAAGGTCGTGGCCCTGCCACTCACTGGGCTTTGGGGTTGGCGCCTGTCAGGTTCCCTCACTGCCTGTGTCTTCTCCTGGGCATGGAGCATTTGGATCAGCAGCGTAGGTAACTGTCGCCTGCATCGGGGCTGATCGCCGCTTTCCCACGTTTTCCCCTTTTGCACTCATTCTTTGCCTGCCTTCTCTGTCCCCTACAGTAATTATTGAATACCTCTTGGGCAGCTGCTCTGAAACAAATCTGACTTTGTCACTGCCCCACCCTTAAAACCTCACAGTGATTCCCCATTTCTTCTAGAAATATTTTCCCAGTTCTTCTGAGAATGCCAGTGTTATGAGCCCCTGTGTGGTATTTGTATCCCCTTCAGTATCTGAAGTTGGGGAAAAAATAAGATTGTTACGTGAACTATTTTGTGTTGATACATCAGTTGCGCTGCATCTGTTTGTAGGTTTCAAAGGGTTATTAAACAAGGACATCTGGATATGCAAGATATTTTGTCAGGCCAACAGTGCTTACTGCCCAGGCGAACCCATGGACTTAACAGGCCCTGTGTAGGGACTGTGTAGCCACCAGGGGCTTGGCTCACAGAATCAAGGGCATCTCCTTGGCTCGAACCGCCTTTCCCAAAGCCCTCCGTGATCTGACTCCAGCTGCCTTCTGCAGCCCCTCTTTGGCTCTTTTATCCTCTTCACTTACTACTCTCCCCACTCGACGCATGTTCTCTCTGTCTCCGTCTCACCCCTTCCCCAGTCCATCCTTGTCTGTGTCTTTTTCATTACACACACTGCAGTGGGGAACGAGCTACAGTTGTGTGTTCCCAGAACATCACAATACCCGTCCGATGCTTTTATGTAACTACCTGCTTTGCAGCTTCCAGCCAGCAGAGCAGGTCACTGCCTCTGAGGAGCCCTCCCAACGTTCCCAAAACTTTTTATCTTGTATTGATGTATAGCCAGTTAACAGTGTTATAAACAGTGAAGGGATTCAGCCATACATATGTACATATCCATTCTACCCCAAACTCCCCTCCCATCCAGGCTGCCACATAACATTGAGCAGAGGTCCGTGTGCTCTGGTGAGGAAGGGCTCTGTTGGTGGGGTGAAGACTTAGGAGAGTAGAGACCTGGTACCCCTGAGCCTCGTGTGATGTTTACTGCGTGACCGCTTAGAGCAGAGCCCATGGTGACCCCCGGGGTGCAGCTGGACACTGACCGTTGTCGGGCCGCCTGCATCCACGGTCGCTTCTTTTAGGAAGGGAAGAGAATTGCCTTGATTTCCTTCTAGGTAATAACCTGTCTCCCGGGATGTGGAGAGTCTGGGGGGGCTTTTGGTCATGGAAAGGACATATGACCCCAAGACAACGCCTCTTGACCCTTAGGATTGCAACTCGAGAATGAGGCCCGAGGGTTGTAATCAGTTTCCAGCAGGGGTCCCTTGACCAGATAATCAACAGATTTTTTTCTTTTTAAAGAAAACATTTTTCTTCTTAAAGCGTCACAGTACCAGCTCTATTATAAATGTAGAAGCACTAGTAATAAGTACTATATCAACAGTGTTTCAACTGTTATTGAAATACTGTATCAACTGTATTTCATACCAGAAGCCTCCAGTCTTTCTATTTTGTCATTCTTTATTGTAAGAAGAAAAAGATTCTCAAATTCTTTGCTCTGTCAGTTGGTTATTTTGTGGGAGAACTGGTTTAACTATAACTTACATTCTTTAGGAATTCCGAGAAATCTCTTATCTCAAGAAACTGAAGATCAAAAAGCAGGACCGTATATTCCCCCCAGAGAGCAGCGCCCCAGTGGGGGCAGCACCCCCACCCTCTGCAGCTTCAGCGCCTGCCACTGTGCCCTCTGGCCCCCCAGGTACAGCTCTGGGCCCTGCCTGGGTGGGGAGGGCTGGGGCCCTGAGCTTAGCGGGGAGAGGCTGGGTTCTTCTCCTGTTGGCTGATCCCATGGGGAAACTCTGCCCTTGTTCTCCCCGCCCCACCGCCAGCAGGAGGAGGAAGGCTGGGGAGGGGCTTTTGAGAAGGATCAGGGAGACGGTTGCCTGTGGGGATGCTGTCCTGCCTGCCTGAGTCTGCATTGCTGAGCAGAGTCAGTCCAGGCCTCACCTTGCGGCCTCTGGGCAGCACCCCCACCTCCACCCCCACCATTCATCCCCAGCCAAATGTGACACTGGGGCTCTGTCCCCTCTGTGATCGACATGAAAGGTATTCCACAGCCCAAAGACAGGGAGATCAGTCTGTGTTTTCCTGACAGAAAGGGGCCACTGTCTTTGTTTACGCAGAGATATGTGGCATAGTTGTGGCCACCGTGTGGCGGGTGGAGGGAGAGGATCCATCTGTGAATGTCAGCCCACCAGTGCCCTCCCTCCATCCTCCTCGTGTGGTCATCCCCAGTCACCCTGCCGTTTGCAGGTGGGCTGGTGGGGTTGGCATCCGGGCCCTGCGCTGAGGGTCCCCTCTGCTTCCCCTCACTTGCAGTTCACAGCTCAGTGGTTCTGTTCGCTTTGGAGACCTCAGCCAGCTTTCAGTTAAACCCTGTGGGTGTCCCTGGTTGTTCCCCCCTCACAGTTCAGTTTAGTCGCTCAGTCACGTCTGACTCTTTGCGACCCCATGGACTGCAGCACGCCAGGTTTCCCTGTCCTTCACCAACTGCTGGAGCTTGCTTAAACTCACGTGCATCGAGTCGTTGATGCCATCCAACCATCTCATCCTCTGTTGTCCCCTTCTGTTCCTGCCTTCAATCTTTCCCAGCATCAGGGTCTTTTCCAGTAAGTCAGTTCTTCATATCCAGTGGCCAAAGGATTAGAGCTTCAGCTTCCAATGAATATTCAGGACTGATTTCTTTTAGGATTGACTCTTTTGATCTTGCGATCCAAGGGACTCTCACAGGGATGGCTTAAAGGATTCCACAGCATCACTTATGGAAATGTGTCACTAGCTCTATACATCTCCATTTGCAACAAATAGAAGGCACACTCCTGATCCAGGTCTTCCTGGCCTGGGGTTAGTGCTGAACACCTGAAATGCCAGGGTTCTTGGTGTCTGAATCCATCTCAGCTCAGTGTGGTCCTGTTGACCAGGGCTTCCAGTGGTGGATGACACTGATTTTTCAAATGGGGTTGATTAATAAGTATCCTATGAAGATTGTAGTTTGTTTCTAGTTGTGGAATAGGGGGAAAAAATAACAGAAGGAATTGCGAGTTAATATGATGACTCCGGCTGCCCACCACTGCCCAGACCCCTGGTCCTTCCTTGTCTGTGGTACAGACCCAGATGCCCCCAGACATCCCTGCTCATGGCCTAATTTGGGTGCGGTTTGCTGTCCTCTGCTTTCCTGGTACTCTAGCTCTTTGTTGTTTACATGGCCTTTTCCCTAAGGAGACCCATTTCTCCCTGATCAGAGAGGGTGCTGAGGCCATTTCAGGGGCCTTGCCGCCTGTCTGACTTTTCCCTGGGAGCTGCTGCCTAGTTTTCTGCTCTTCCCTACCACAGGCAGCAGCCCTGTCTCATGATCCTGTTTTCCATTCCAGACAAGCCATTATCCAACATGAAGATCCTGACTCTTGGGAAACTCTCCCAGAACAAGGATGAAGTGAAGGCCACGATTGAGAAACTCGGGGGGAAATTGACAGGGACGGCCAACAAGGCCTCCCTGTGTATCAGCACCAAAAGTAAGTCTCACTGGCCTGAGAACCAGGGGGACCCTGTCTGTCTCTCGTGATTGTGTTGAGCCCAGTATCCGACACACACAGGGACCCTAGAAGTGTGTCTCTTACTGTGGGCATGGTTCAGGTTCTCTGTGAAGGGGCGTGGGCTCTCATAACTTGGCCTTGCTCCATGTTGTGGTGTGTGCTCACTTGTCTGAAGACCAGCCCACTCTTCTTGTCGCTTAGCACTGTTCACAAGATGTTGGTAGATTTTCCACTAGAACAAAAGTTCAGAGCTTAAGCAGGCTTGAAACGCAGAGTTCAGAGGGTCCACAGATTTCTTTGCAGGCTTATTATACTGATGACCATCTTAAGTCTCCAAGAGCAGAAAGCACTACACCACTTTTCCCATACAAACCTGACTCGCCTTCTCTGTGAAATCCTTGTTGACATCTGGTTCTGTAGAAGGGTTTGGAGAAAGCAGCTCTCATTCATCACACCTTAGAAAAGGAGGGTTGTTGCTAGTGGCAGACAATTGTCAAAGTGAGCAAAGTTCCTGACTGCTAGATTTTGAAGGAAAACAAAACTGAGTGGGGAGGAAAGTACCAAGTGAGTAACGACACTGGAGTAATCTGAGATTTCGCTTTTTGTTCCTTGCAATTTGAACAGAGGAGGTGGACAAGATGAATAAAAAGATGGAGGAAGTAAAAGAAGCCAACATCCGCGTCGTGTCTGAGGACTTCCTCCAGGACATCTCCGCCTCCACCAAGAGCCTTCAGGAGTTGCTCTCCACCCACCTCTTGTCCCCCTGGGGAGCCGAGGTGAAGGTGGAGCCTGTTGAAGCAGTGGCCCCAAGGGGGAAGTCGGGGGCCGCGCCCTCCAAGAAAAGCAAGGGACCCGTCAAGGAGGAAGGTGAGGCCCTGAGCAGCCCCATTGGGTTCACCCGTGCAGAGCCTCTCCCTTTGTGCCCCAGTGGTCTGATGAGTGCTGCTCCTACCAGCTTTCTCAGTTCATCTTCCCTTGACACAGAATGGCAGCAGCTTCAGGTGGTGAAAGGCAACACACACATCCCCTGTTGGCTCTGATACAGGCAAAGATGACTCACTTGCTCTATCTGCCACCTTCCCCTTTCTGGTTTATTTTTAATGTTTGCATTTCTCTGTTTCCTTCCAAGGTACCAACAAATCTGAAAAGAGGATGAAATTAACTCTTAAAGGAGGAGCAGCCGTCGACCCTGATTCAGGTGAGGAAATGGGAGTAAACAGAGTGGGCTGCCGGGTTCCCTGGTCCTGGGGAACCAGCTGGGTCCCCTCCCTCCCCCCACCATGGGGGCAGACTCTCAGGAGCTCTGTCCTGACAGGTCTGGAACACAACGCACACGTCCTCGAGAAAGGTGGGAAGGTCTTCAGCGCCACCCTAGGGCTCGTGGACATCGTCAAAGGGACCAACTCCTATTACAAGCTGCAGCTCCTGGAGGATGACAAAGAGAGCAGGTGCGCCAGGGGGCGGGGAAGCGTCCAGAGGAGCGAGCTCCTGAGAGTAAGGCCCCTCGGAGCTGGGCTGTCTGCGCACCTGGGGACCAGCCACCTCTCAACAATCATAGGTGTGCGGTGATATCTTCAGTGAAGGAGGGAAGAGCCGTGGTCCCTGGACAGCCTTGCTGTCCTTGGTCATGCATGTCACCTCAGGCTCCTGGGTTACCAAAGGCATTTGGGTTTGCTTCTTTATTTTTTATTTTCAGTGTAATGAAGCCAGGTAAGAGCTGGTCCTAGCATGCTGAGAGACTAGGCTGGCTTGACTGCCCGTACTTAACCTAATCGAAGTGGTCCTCTGACATGCAGATGGGCCCTTGTTACAGCCACTGTGGAATGGGAGCTACGTGTAAGCCGGAGAAGTGTGTGAAAGGAACTCTTGCTAAACCCAAATAGTGGCAGAAAAGCACTTTGTATTTTGAACTTGACCTTTTCTTTTTAGCAAATGGAAACAGTTTACCCGTTGAAGTCTAAGAGATTCAAAAGAGCTTTACTAGTTGAAAGGCAGACCCCTGAGAGAATGTCACAACTGGCAAATCTCGGCAGCTGCAAGTTGTAGGCACTGGCAGGCTCAGGCTCTTCCCATTTCTTCAGCTTCTCACAAACCTGTCATTTAAAATGTGAACCTCAGGGACTTCCCTGGTGATCCAGTCATTAAGAGTCCATGCTTCCAATGCAGGGGGTGTAGGTTCAATCCTTGATTGAGGAACTAAGATCCCACATGCCACACAGCACAACCAAAAATCAAAAGACTGCCAAGTCTATCCATATGAATGAAAGAAGGTTTTAAAATGTGAACCTCAAAGGGCACATAACATCCATGTGGCTATTCAAAGTTTGTAAAGAAATAAAATCCTACATCATTTAGTTTACTGCTGACTCCTGTTGGAGATTTGAAGATAGAGTTTCTTGCTTGTAAAACATAACTTTCAAAAGCTAGCTGTGTATTGGAGTGCAGGAGGAGGAGTAGGGTTTTTGTAAAAACACAGAGTGCTATAGTTCATAAACCGCAGGCAATGAGAACAGAACTGTCTACTACCAACACACAAGAAGTTAAACTGGTGATTTCAAATGGTTGGCTTATCCTGGTGGCCTTGACTTATTGGTTTTTACAGGGAAATGGCATTATAGGCTGTTAGAAGATAACAAGTTAGGTCCATGTGGTATCTGCCAAACATTTCTAGAGGGGGAAAAAAAACCAACAGAGAATGAACTTATATGCCTCTGGGCAGTAGCCCAGAAAACCAGCAGGAAGCACCAGCTTTTCTTTGAAATCTCTGATTTTACTGCTATATCTGTACTTATTGTGGTGTGAGATTTAACTTCTGCCTGATTTTCACTAAGAAAAATGCACTCCCCCAAAGCGAGGCAGCCCTGCCCCTAGAATGCCTGGGACTTAGCTCTAGCTTGAGATGAAAACTGAGGATATTAGCCTAGGTCTGTAGGTGGCTGACCCTGTGGACCACTCCCCTGCCTCCTCCCATTTCATTGTATCTCAGCCTCTGATCTGAGTCAAAGGTTCTTCATTCTTTTTAGTACCTATCGTTAATGAATGCATAACTTCCAGGTAATACTTGCTGTGTTTATTTTGGAAAAGGAATTGGATGTTTTTATGTAAAGGCCTCTGGAGAAGGAAATGGCAACCCACTCCAGTATTCTTGCCTGGAGAATCCCATGGGCAGAGGAGCGTGGCTAGCTACGGTCCATGGGGTCGCAAGAGTCGGACATGACTTAGTGACTAAACCACCGCCACCACCATGTAAAGGCCTCAGGATTTATTCCTCAAGTTCAGCTGCCAGATCCAAGGTTAAACTGTTCTTTGGTACTTTTTATAGCTCACTTGCCAGTATGATATGGAAGGGCATTTTTAAATTACTTTAAACTTAACAACTCTCAGTTTAATAGAAATTAAAATAAAAGTTTGTTTAATACTGGTTCCTTTTGTTCCTCTTTGTCAGTTACCATCATTTTGGGTTGTTTACAACTCTTCTCCCTCAAGGGAAATAGCAGGGAGAGGAAGCTCATCCTGAAATATGACCGGACGACCCGCAAAATTGTATCTGATGCTCTTCTGCTCTTCCCACAGGTACTGGATATTCAGGTCCTGGGGCCGTGTGGGCACGGTGATTGGTAGTAACAAACTGGAGCAGATGCCATCCAAGGAGGATGCCATTGAGCATTTTATGAAATTATATGAAGAGAAAACCGGAAATGCCTGGCACTCTAAAAACTTTACGAAGCATCCCAAAAAGTTCTACCCTCTGGAGATTGACTATGGCCAGGTAATCATGCTCTGACGCTTGCTAGTGCTAGTAAAAGGTTTTCTTTTAAAAACCTGCCATGAATCAGATGACATCATTGATGAATTCCACCAAATATTTAAAGAATTAATACTGGTCCTTCGTAAACTCTTCCAAGAAGCAGAAGAGGAAGGACCACTTTTCAACTCGTTATACAAGGCCAGTATTATCCTGATAACCAAAGACAGATAAAGACCTCACAGGAAAACTACAGACCAATATAGTTACGGATATAAATGCAGAGCCTTCGACAAAATGCTAACTGAGTCTAGCAGCACACGAGGATTAGACCCCATGATTGAGTAGGATTTATCCCAGGAATGCAAGGTTGGGTCAGCATGCAAAAATCAAATCAGCGTAGTGTAACATGAGCGGAATAAAGGATAGAAGCCACACCGTCATCCTAAGGAACACAGAAAAAGCATCGAATAAAATCCATGCCCTTTCATGAATCAAATCTACTCCATTAAGTATGAGGTGAAGCTTGTAAGAACAGTGTGAGCATTTTCAAGACTGTCACAAAGGAGCAGTCTTTGAAGTTGCTCCCTAAACACAAGGGAGGAGGAGTTCATAGAGGTTGCTTATCTGAAGGTCACGTGACTTGTTTTATCATCCTGATAGAATTATAGTGACTACGCTGGGTCACAGTTTTTAGTCCTAAATTATTTCATGATAATTTCCCATTATTTTTATTTGTAGCTTAATCGTCTCCCTTTACATTACCAGGCAACCTTCCAGTGTCTCTTGACTGATAACTGTTGAGGCCATTTGTTTTGACAAAATTCTTACATTGTTTCTATATGAAAACCTGTTGCTTTTATAATGAGGGGTGATACACATTTATTATGCAGAGGGAAAGAGATTTATTACAGTGGTATAGGTTTTAACTCAAATCTTTGAGGTCTAACATGTCTCAAAGGGGGATTTGAAGAATTTATAAACTGTTAAGTTCTCTAGTGTATAGAGTGTCATGAACTTTACCATTAAAAACAGAAATTAACTCTTGTATAATGCTAGGGTAGAGAACTTGGACTTGAGTGTTGGACATACTTGGTGTAACTCAGCAGTGCTCCCTACTGAGTTTATTTTTTGCATTTCAAAAAGATGTACAGTTGAACAACACAAGTTTGAATTACATGGGTCCACTTACATGTGGAATTTTTTCATTGTAAATCCTGCAGTTCCATACGATCCATGGTTGGTTGAATCCACGGATGTGCTGAGGATAGAGAGGAACCATGTAAATTATATGCACATTTTCAACTGCAAGGAGGGGTAGCTAGCACCTGAATTGTACAAAGGTACAAAAAATTTAAGCTCAAGATATACATCTGTATATTCTTCTTTTCAGTTGACAGGTACTTTCAGCCATCATATCCTTGGAGTCTTTCCTTACGCACTGTGTCACCAGCCACCCACGTTTTGCCTTAATGTTCTAGGAGTATTTCTCCATGTCCTCTAGAGCAGTGCTGTCCAACAGAGAGATGCAGCCACTTATGCAGTTTTAAATATTCTAATGGCTACATTTTATGAAGTAAGAACAGTGAAATTAATACTGTTTAACCCAGTATGTCCAAAATATTATCATTTTGATATGTTGATATCAAAATATCTTTCCTTTTTTTTTAAACTCAGTCTTTGATATCTGATGTTTTTCTAGCTCTTAAAACATATCTCAATTCAGAATGACCACAGGTCAGAACCAGGGGCTGCTCTGTTAAATGGGATTGAACTAGAGCGTCATTTCTTAAGTCTGTACAGAATTCCCTCCTCTGGTAGTAGCAATAGTGTTAGTCGCTCAGTCATGTCCTACACTTTGTGACCCCGTGGACTTGAGCCCACCAGGCTCCTCTGTCCGTGGGATTCTCCAGGCAAGAATACTGGAGTGGGTTGCCATGCCCTCCTCCAGGGGATCTTCCCGACACGAGGATCAAAACCCAGGTCTTGTGGGTGGCTGTAGTTTGTAATTTACCAAACAACACTCTCCCATCCTCCAGTTAGATATTTAGATTATTTCTAGGTATTTGCTATAATGATGCTGATGTACATATCTGTATGCCTTTTTGCTAACTATCCGTAGAGTTCCTGGTTACAGTATATGCATATAAATAAGGCTTTTTAACGTATTAGTAGTTTGCCTTGCAGTAAAGTTACAGCTAGAAGATAAGAATGCACTTAAAGACGTGTGTTTCAGCATTGAGAGTAGATCCGCTGTGACACTGATAGCAGCAGCCCTGAGCACTAGCACACGGGTCCTTCTCTGCAGCTTCATTAAGCCAAGCAGATTCCAGGAGCAAAGCCCAACACCAGTTCTCCTCATTCAAGCAAGGTCTTCGCTCAGCCTTGGGATCCCCAGCTGGCAGGAGTTAAAGTCCTGTGTTGTTAGTATATTAGGAAGAGCAATCCCAGGGAGCAGGGGTGAGGGGTCGGGATGGTGCCCGTATGTGCTTTAACGCTGTCAAGCTGCCTGGCAGGAAGTGGGACTGGTTGCTTGATCCTTTGGCACTATAGAGAAGGCTGTGTGAATTCAGTCTTGGGTGAGGCAGTGTAAGAGAAGAAAGGAGGCAGAATTTGTCCATCAGTCCAGTGTGCCTTGGGTCCAAGGTTTGCCGTTGTAGGTGCCAGCACTTCCACGTTGGGCATGAATGGGCACAGGGCACCAGCAACCCCAGTGTGGGAGGGCGTGTGGGTGCCTGCAGGTCTGCCTGTGCAGAACTGGATGCTTCGGCGGTGTCTGGAATAAGAATCGGGAGCAGCCAAGAGGATCTGGGATGCACAGGCAGTCTCATCCTGTCCATACTCAACATGTTTCTCCTGGCAACTAATGCCAAACCTTTTACATGCAGCCTTTTTTTTTTTTAAACCTTTTTACCATTGGCACTCCATCCTATATCCTTTCTCTGCCGGATGACACTACCACAACTTTGCTTGGGTTGTTTAATTGGGTCTCTTCCTGATTTTCCCTGCAGGATGAAGAGGCGGTGAAGAAGTTGACAGTAAACCCTGGCGCCAAGTCCAAGCTCCCCAAGCCAGTGCAGAGCCTCATTAAGATGATCTTTGATGTAGAAAGCATGAAGAAGGCCATGGTGGAGTATGAGGTTATTGCACTTTTGTTATGTTTGTGAGCATTTGCTGGGGTGGATGATTGGAGTGCTGAGTTGGCAACGAGTTCAATGGCTGGTCTTCAGCTTGAGACATACAGGAGCGCTGAGGCCTGGGGTACCTACACTTTCACAGAGAATCATTGGCCTGTTGTGAAATAGATGGTATGTTGTCCCCATTGCACTTTTTCCCTCGAAGTCGCCATAAAGGCGTGTGGGGCATGGTTCTTTTGTGGCTCAACCAAATAGGCCACTGAGTTGTCGTGGAAGTCCAAGATGGAGCCCATTTACAGTGAAAGAACTGCTATGACCAGCAGAGAGCTCACACTTGCTTCATCCCATAAAATGCATACCAGCCAATCATAGGGGTGGGGTGGGGGAGGGGAGTGATGAGTGAATCAGTCATATTTCTGTACAAGGAAAAGTGGCAGGGACCACCAGCCAGGGTCAGGTGCTCTCTGTCCCCTGGGAGATGCATGTTCTTGCTGCCTCGAAGCTTGGAGCCGCTTTGAAAAAGAAGCAGGGACCAGCAGAGTGCAAGAGTTGCAGATTAGCCTTGACCGTTCCGCCCCTTCACCAGCTTGCTTCCTCTCTGCTTCTTCCAGCCAGCCTTAGAGAAGGCAAGACAAATCTGGGTTGTAGAGACCACTAGCAGCTTCTCTTCCTCAGCCCTGCATCTCCCTGTCTTAAGCCCAGCCTGGCAGGACTGCTCGGGCCCTGCTGTTGTTACAGTGTTGGGTCATGTCTTAGACAACCCCCAACAGGTGTGAAGATAGCTAGGGCTTGTGCAGATATCTTGTTCAAGTAAGATATACAACCAGGCTTCTGGCTGGGAGGTCTGACAGGTTTGAACAGCTTATGGGCAGGCTCAGCAAGAATGCCTAGAGAAGAGGTGTGCCGGAGTGGGCAGGGGCATCTTCATTTCATGAATCTTTCAAAAGAAAGGTCCCACATACCCTTTCTGGTTTTCTGTACTCTGGCTTCTCTGTGACTCATAGAATTTCTCAGCTGTCATCAGACCCAGTCTCTTTCTGTGAAATGATTTTTTTTTTTAATATTGTTTTACACTCTAAAATGGGCTTTGCCTGGTGGCTCAGATGGTAAAGAATCCGCCTGCAATGCTGGAGACCTGGGTTGGGAAGATCCCCTAGAGGAAGGCATAGCACCCCACTCCAGTATTCTTGCCTGGAGAACCCCCATGCACAATGGAGCCTGGTGGGCTACAGTCCATGAGGTTGCAAAGGGGTCAGACATGACTGAGCAACTGAGCACACACACACACACACACTCTAAAACAACCTAGAGATAGGGAACTAAGCGGGTTGAGCATGTGGAGAGTGGGGCACCCACTCCCAGCCCAGTGGACTCCACGTGGGATGGGGTGGCCAGGTAGATAAGGAAACATAGTAACCAGGGGCACTGTGTGCTCCCCGTGAGGCAGGTAAGTCCTGAGCCCAGAGCAGAGTTGGAGCCGGGGCGGAGAGGGTGTGTGCTGAGTCCAGAGCCCACGCTCCAGCTTTGAAGCCTCCTTCCCCCACCCCGTAGCCCACAGTCGGGAGTGGAGGTAGCTTGTGCTGGTTGAGCCCTTCCCTTGTTCTTGTGGGCTGTGTCTGTGCATTTGAGGGTGTAGGTTAGAAAAACCAGGTCTTTGTAAAACAAACACCAGAATTACCCAGCTCGGGGAAATGCTTCCCTCAGAGTTGGTGCTGTCACTGTGGTCACACTGCTCTTGGAGCGTATCTTCTGAAGTCCCCTCTTTAGAAATGCTTTAGAGCCAACTCACAGTCCATGCTTGGGTCACTCTGCTCTTTTACTATACTATGTCCTTGGCTCAGAATACATTATCCACTCTCTTTCCTGGAGTGCACTCCAACTGTTTAACTCTTCCCAGAAACCAGCTCTCCCTGGGGATGGATGGATGGGCAGTACTGAGAATGCAGACTCTGTCACCACTGGTCCCTGATTGGTGCCTGTTGGGCTGTGAGCACCTTCACATCCTCTTAATGTTTCATGTAGTCAGATAGCAGTCCCACTTCTTGAGTGCTTGTCCAGGTCCATCTTTGTTCCAGGCCCTGCAGATACTAGCCCCAAAGATGGGCTGAGTGCAGTCCCAGGGCCAGGAGCTCAGGAGGTCTGCTGGAAACAACCCTAGAGACAGCAGCTCAGGATTCAGAGCAGGGGCCCCCATGGGGCCCTGACAGAGGAGGGGGCCTCGCCAGCATTCAGGCAGGTCACTCCCACAGGGAGTGGGTGCCTCACTCGATAGCTGGTGACCAGACCCCTGGCCACAGAGTTCATGCTTCTCCACTGCAGCCAGCTCCCTGCCTTCCTGCTGGTTCCAGGGTGTTGTGAGCAGCACTGTTGTAGGGACAGATGTTTAACCTTCAGGGTGACTGATTTGAGGGGTACAGTGTTAGCTTGATGTCAGTATGTATGTTCAGGAGCGTGTCCTTTTAAAAATAATTTTTACCACTTTATGGTTATTTTCTGGCTGGGGATGGCCTTGGCTCTGAGACCCCAGGGAGGGCCTCACTTGGGAATTAGATGAGAGTCCTGCTGTGTTTTCTTCAGAAGTGTGGGACTGTTTGAAACCCAGTGCAGGGGTGGGGGTTTGGCTTATCTCTGCCATAAATGAACAAGAGTCTTCTGTCACAGACTCCCATCCACTGCACTGGGGGTAGGGCTGCAGAGCCTGTGGAATTGGGTCACCAGGTCTCCTTAGGAGGACCAAACAGACTGTCTGCTTCTTTCGGAGCCCGGGAAGCCTGGGGTGATGTTTGGTCCGGCTCTCCCATCATCGCGCCGGACAGTGCCCAACTTTCAAAGGGAAAAAATCCCCCTGTCTCCTCAGATTGACCTTCAGAAGATGCCCTTGGGGAAGCTGAGCAAAAGGCAGATCCAGGCTGCATACTCCATCCTCAGTGAGGTCCAGCAGGTAAGACACCAACCTCTCCTCCAGCTGCCCCATGTAGGGGGCAGGGGCATCTCCTGGGCTGCCTCTCATCCTCGGGTGGGGAATACAGCAGTACATTTACTCAAGGTTAGGAAAATAGACATACTGATTCCTGCTGATTGAGGTGGTTTTCAATTCACCAAGTATGACAAGGAAAGTAAGATGATTACAATCCTGATGAATTAGCAGTGTTTTCAGTTGTCAGATATGAAGTAAACACTATATACCTGATGAGGAATTTCATTCTCCTGCCTTGTAAAAACGTTCTGATTTTATTTTGTGTGTCCTTAAGAGAGGCTGAGTTTATTTGGCAGTTACTAGGAAATCATCAAGTAGCAAGTTAAATATCGCATTGCTCTTGCTCATGGTCATTCCATGTCAACTTGCTGAGCATCTCCCAAGGTCCCCCAGTCCCCAGTGTCTTCCAGCCTCTGCCCTGGAGGGTTCCACCTGTGTTTGGGGGTCGCACATGAAAGAAGAAAACCACACAGAACGCTGAAGTCAGACCAGGGCAGTGGGCTCTGGCTGATGCTGGAGAGGAGGCCCTGAAATGTAGTGGTTAAATCTAGTTACAGCCAGTCCTGATCAGTTGATCAGACTCTTTTCTTGTTACCCACTGCTGGAGACCTGAAAGACTTTCCTCAGCCTGAGCTCTTTCCCATCCCAGAATGTCCGGGCGGAGTGGCTGGGGTGGTGTCCTTTGCCTGTTGCACAGAGCAGCCTGCAGCATAGGCAGAGGTTTACAACGAGGACAAGCCCATGTCGCCGTGAGAAGCCCACTTAGGGCTTCAGATGCTGACTCGTTGCCCCTTTACCCTCCTGTCGGCACCGAGGGTGTCTGCAGAGCGTGCACTGACTGGAGGTCCAGCTCCTCCGTTTCTTTGTGCATTTACTGAGCACCTTCTGTGTGGAGCACTAACTAGCGGTGCGGCGTGGGGAGGGGCTCACCTTTCTGTGCTGGCCCTGGCCCACCCCACCCCACCCCCGCCTTAAAGGTGAAGGTCAGTGGCCAAGGGGGCCAGATTGAATTTTATAGCAAAGGGTCTTTTTTCCTCCCCCTCAAGCTTTGGGGTTTTTTTGTTTTTGTTTTTTTATTGTATGAGGTCTTAGTGGTGACATGTGGGTTCTTTGTGGCAGTGCACAGGGTTTGCTGTAGTTGGTAACGCTTGGGCTTAGTTGCCCCGTGGCATGTGGGATCTTACTCACATTCCCTCCACTAGAAAGCAGATTCTTAACCACTGGACAACCACGAAAGTCCCCAACAGTTTGTTGTGAAATCTTTTCAAACATGCAGAAAGTTGAAAGACTTCTGTAGCAACAGCCAGTGCGCCTACCACCAAGATGCCCCAGTGAACGTTTTGCATAGCGGTGCAGGGTTTATGGGTGTATAAACCCACAACTGTCTGTACAAGTGAAATCGTGTACGGGAACCCCGTGTGTCCGGAGCCACCCAGTTTGAGGATGGGATGCTGCCCCTGCCCAGCTGAGTGACAGACGCTGTAGAAGGTGGTTTCCCAGCCTGGCCACACAGACTTGGCGGCAGCACCTGGCTTCCAGAGGACAAAGTCCGGAAAGGTGCTGGGAGCTCAGCGGTGCCTCAGGCTCTTCCCTCTGTTCCCTCCCCACAAAGGCATTGTCCCAGGGCAGCAGTGACTCTCACATCCTGGATCTCTCCAACCGCTTCTACACCCTGATCCCCCACGACTTCGGAATGAAGAAGCCTCCGCTCCTGAACAACGCAAACAGCGTGCAGGTAGCATCGCGGCCCAGGGGGAGCCGCTGGTCTGGGCTGTGCGGGGTTGGGGGGTCACTCCCTCATCACTGCCCCTCTGTGTTGTGATCCCCGAGGGCAACGGCCTCTCATTTCAAAGTAGGGTTTCTCCCCATATTAGGAGCCTGCCCATGGGTAGAACAGTTGGGTTTTCCTGCCCTTGCTGAACCACGTCAGTCGGGAAAAAGAACCATAGGAGAGGGGGGAGCATCTTTGTCTCTGCTTTCCTTCTCTCCTTCATTAGCGAGCCAGTGAGAGGTCTCCACCTGTTACCAGTGTGTGGGAGAGAAACCCCCACCACACAGCCATGTGGTTGCTGCCTCTTCTGCCCTGGAGAGCGAGCCTCCTTAGCATTCCAGAAATCCTTAGGCGTGTTCCCCGTGAACAGAGAACAGGCTGTCCCTGGACACCTGGGTGGGACCTCGTCACTGTCTATGTTAGATATCTGGGTTCTGGGTGAGTCTTTCTCCCTCACCTTGTACTTAGCTCTAGGTTTTCCTTTCCTCCAGGCCAAGGTGGAAATGCTAGACAACCTGCTGGACATTGAGGTGGCCTACAGTCTACTCAGGGGTGGTTCTGATGACAGCAGCAAGGACCCCATTGATGTCAACTATGAGAAGCTCAAAACTGACATTAAGGTAACAGGGCCCGCCCTTTCTGAAGCATCAGACCCTCTGTCCCAAGAACAGTGGTCCCCAAACTTAAACATGCATCAGGATCTCCTAGAGAGCTTGTTAAAACAGATTACTGGGGTCCAAGGATTGACCATCCTGGTAAGGTTCCTAGGTGTTTCTGCTTGTGGTCCTCTGAGAACCTCAGAGCCTTCACCTGTAAAGAAGCACCTTGTTTGCGAGGCAGGCTTCCAAGTCAAGGCAAGCGCCTGATGGCAGCCGTGTTAAAGCTGCAGTGTCTAGATTCCTGTTCTCTGGAGTCAGAGTGGCCGTGTTGGTGCGCACAGTTCTTGAACTTGGGTCTGTTGGAGGCTTGGGCAGAAAGCACCCTGCCTTGGCCAACCGGAGACATTTTTGCCTTAGCTGCAAGTTTGCCCTGGCTTTGAGCCTGGTCTCACATCTCACATGTGCCTCATTTCACAGCCCATGTCCCGCCCTGCAGTGTGAGGAAGTTCAAGTACACTGGGATCTGTTCAGCCTGGTGTCCTGTGTTTACATAACTAAAAAGAGCCTTTGCTCCGTGCTTAGGACAAAGTATAGCTTTTGTGTGGTGTGTGGGTGTGTGCAGGGTAGGATACCAAACAGCCTGGTTCTTCATGAAGGGTTTGTTAATGTCTCCATTAATGATTGTAAAGCCATTTAGTTAAGAAGCAATGAGGAGAACTAGAATTTGTACATTCTCTGAACTTATGGATTAGACTGAAAATATAAGTCCCATCACACACTCATTGATTTAGGCAGAGATTCCATTATTTGACAGTTATTTAGTGCACATTTGCTCTGATCCATGATGTGCCTGTCCCTGAGGATTCAAATGGAGCACCCATCACCATCATCAAAAGCCCTAGAGTCTGTCGTATCCTTGCTGCTTTTGGTTGCAAGTCTTGGCTGCAGGGTGTCTCCTGGCCCCCAGGCTTTAAGTCATGGTTCAGTTTAGTACACACCAGCAAAGCCATTTCCGACTCTTGGTGACCCCATGAACTATAGCCCGCCAGGCTCCTCTGTCCATGGAATTCTCCAGACAAGAATACTGGAGTATTCATTTCCTTCTCCAGGGGATCTTCCCGATCCAAGGGCTGAACCCAGGATCTCCTGGTTAAGTTATGGTTAGGGGGACTATTACCTGAGAGCCAGCTAGCTCCTCATTGTAGAGGTTCCCCGCTCCCAGACGGTGAGCCCCACGTTCCAAGCTTTGGTAATGGCCCAAAGCATAGGGTTCTAAGGCAGGAGGGAGGCTGGGATCATGCAAACAGGTGATGCCCAAGGAGGTAGGGGGTCTGGAACACAGGCTGACTCTCTTCCACCCGGGCTCCACGTGAGCCACGTATTACTTGTGCGTCAGCTGAGCCTATTGTTGTTCTCCCTGCCGCTGTGTGGCTCTCCTTGCTCTGATTCCAAGACGCTTTATTTCTAGGTTGTGGACAAAGATTCCGAAGAAGCCGAGATCATTAGGAAGTATGTGAAGAACACTCATGCGACCACACACAACGCGTACGACTTAGAAGTCATCGACGTAAGGCGCTCTCCTCCCTCTGCCCCCTTTGTGTCCGGCCAGCTCTTCCCTGCCCATTCCTCCGACCTGGGCCTGGGTAGAAAAGAGTGGTTGGCTTTGCTTTAAATAACCAGAGGAAGTGATGCAATTGTTTGTGGGACACAAGTCCATAGTGTTGTGGTTTGGGGTTGGCTTTTTATTCTGTTTTAAAGGACATTTCCTACCTACCATTCCAAAAACCTAGTTCTAACCTAGTTTTGGAATCAGAACTATTAGGAGAGATCCAAATAAAGTGCCTCAGGTGTGCCTCTGCTGCATGCAGTGTGAATTTAGCTGCTGGTCCCTGCTGGACAAAACCTTGAGTGGCCTGTTGCCGCATCCCAGCCTGACTGGAACACCTTACATACTGCAGAAGGCCTCACGTGTCCCAGCTCTGTCTCTGTGTCTTGTAAGATCTTCCAGTTCCCCCATAGTAACCGGTGGCTCCTTCCACTTTTCTCTTTTATGTAATGACTCCGACCAGATCTTCAAGATAGAGCGTGAAGGGGAGGGCCAGCGTTACAAGCCGTTTAAGCAGCTGCATAACCGGAGGCTGCTGTGGCACGGGTCCAGGACCACCAACTTCGCGGGCATCCTGTCCCAGGGTCTCCGGATAGCCCCACCTGAAGCGCCTGTGGTACGTATCTGGCCTGGGAGCTGTAGCAGGAGAGGGGTGGGCTCTGCCCATCTCTGCAGCCATCTCCACTTGAGCCCTGTGGGCACCTGTGTGGGAAGCCTCTGGGTGCCTCTGTGACCACACGGCCTTGTTTAAAGATGAAGGTGCAGCCGTGGTGGTGAAGGTGAGCGTTGCCGCATGGCCCTTTCCTGACCTCGCTACCAAGCTGCACACAGTTTCTGGAACAGAGGAAGCGAAGTGTTTTCCAGACCCTGCTGTGAATGATAATTGGGTGTTGACTGGCAGAGAGCACAGACTTTGGCCACGGGCCAGGCTGAGTCCCAATCTACCTCTTGCACCTCCCAGCTGGGCACCTCCAGTCTGCCTCGGTAGAGCCCGACCCAGACCCAAGTCAGACCGCTGTGTCAGCTGCTCAATTATAGACATGACCCACAGGCAGAAACTTCAGAAGGGTCTGCCAGGCCCCTTGTTCTGTAGTTGTAGAAAGCAAGGAGCTTAATGACTGGACTCATTAGTATGGCAGAGTCCACTGTGCTGTGCAGCAGCAAACACTCTAATGCCTCTTGACCCCATTTCCCCTTAGAGGAATAAAAAGTATAGCCGTGTTTACTGGGCGTTCACATGCGCCGCACCTTGGTCTAGGAAGCGGCTAGTAGCTCATTTAATTCTCACAGCAACCCCGTAGGGTTCTTTTCCCAGTTCAGCGAAGAAAGTGGGGTCCAGAGAGATCCAGTGACTTCTCACAGCCCCTGGGCAACACGTGGAGCTGGGATCTGAGCAGCCTGCTCCCGAGCGCGGGCCTCTGCCCGCTGTGGGGGCCGCTGGGAACCGGTCACGGCTGTTTCCTCGGCGCCTGGCTCACAGTCAGCACTCCCGTGAGAAGGCTTTCAGCTGCCCCTTTTCCATCCCTCCAGACGGGCTACATGTTTGGTAAGGGGATCTATTTCGCCGACATGGTCTCCAAGAGTGCCAACTACTGCCACACGTCCCAGGGAGACCCAATAGGCTTGATCCTGTTGGGAGAAGTTGCCCTTGGAAACATGTGAGTAACCCCAGCTCTGGGGCTGGTGGCACTTGATGGGGGTGGATGGGGTGAGCTGCAGGAAGGAGCTTCCCCTGGCTAGGGGTGATCCTGGAAATTCCCCACCACAGTTAAGAGGATCCACCAGTTTGGCGGTGGGTGTCAGACACCAAGGCAAGTCAAGTGAATGAGGGAGGCACAGAAATGTTTCACGAAACCAAGACAGGAAGACAGCTAGGCCTCAGGAACTCGAAGTTCTGCTCTTCCTGTGGACTAGGAAGCACAGAGCGTGGTTACTTCGTAGCCCCTGTTCCCCTACTGATATTTAGATTTCCTGTCTGAGACCAACTCAGGTTGAATTAGAATCTGAATCCCACTTGCAGATTCCTTGCAGAGAAAATCTGATTGGCTTAGCTTGGATTGGTTGTTCACCTTAGACCATAACCCAAAGAGAGCAGGGTTATGTAATAGACCAGGAGGGGTCTCAGGGTCCTGGACTGGACAAAGTTCCAGAATGGCAGCTACACCATAGCTCTAATCAGGCCCTTTCCTGGAAGTGGCCTTCTGGCAGTGATCGTTGGCACCAGCTGTTCAAAGGGGACTGCACCTTCCATGTCTAGAACCAGAACAGAGGGGAGCTCCTAGCAAGGAACGTGGACTGGACTCTCTGAGTGTTAGTCTCAGCAGCTTCCGTGGCCTTGCTCTGCTGTTCGTACTGTTGGTCTGAGAGCCCAGTGACCTTAGAGGCTCTTCTGAAACTACCTTCTCTTATAGGTATGAACTGAAACACGCTTCACATATCAGCAAGTTACCCAAGGGCAAGCACAGTGTCAAAGGTAATGTGTTTCGGAAGCTGCTGCTGCAGATACCCTGGACGGCACAGGGAGGGGGCTTTCTTTCCCCCATAGTCACAGTTTCTGTGCCTAGCTCTTACAAGTTCTTTTTTTTTTTTTTTTTAATGTTTGACTCTGGCCCCAAATGACCCTGATTTTACAAATGCCATAGAAGAGTCCTGGTTCCAGCTTCTAATAACCAAGTGCACTGGCTCTGGGTCCTAACCTGACTCTTAGCTTCAGTATTGAGGGCCTTCTGGTGGCATAGTGGTACCTGGAGCTTCTTGAATTGCTATAGCTCATAGCCCATAATGACTTAGGACTTCCTTCTGCCTGGGTAAAGTGAGGGCTTTAGAATTCTACTTACCAGAAAAGCAGGGTGGGGGCACTACTATGCTGATGAAAATCAGGCTGGAACTTGGTGTATACCTATAGCTTTATGTGTGGAAGGAGGACACAGTATTGGGTTTTGTATGTCTTTTAAATGTATACACAGATGTCATCTCTCTGGAGCGTTTTCGGCATGTTTCCACAAATCATATCCCGTCTGCCTTCTGTCCTGCAGGTTTAGGCAAAACTACCCCTGACCCATCGGCTAGTATTACTATGGATGGTGTGGAGGTGCCTCTCGGGACAGGGATTTCATCTGGTGTTAATGACACCTGTCTGCTGTATAACGAGTATCCTTTTACGAGTGTGCTGTGCACGCCTCAAGCAATGGTCTGGGGCTGTGAAGTCACTTAAATGTAGCCAGTTCACACAGGGGCGGGCTGGCTCAAGACCGTCCTGTGGTGTGTCTCACGGGGAACAGTTCCCCTCAGTGGTCTCCCCGGTCAGGATGAGAGACCCAGCCCCCGACCTGGGAGGGTTTGTGGGGTGTAGCCGTAGGCCGGCTTATGGGCAGCAAGCTCGCCCTCCTTTGTGGAAGCGTTTGTGCCTTGACACACTTCCCCTCCAGGTACATCGTCTACGACATTGCTCAGGTACACCTGAAGTACCTGCTGAAGCTGAAGTTCAACTTTAAGACATCCCTGTGGTGAGCTGTGAGGTGTGCAGGCTGGTGACTGTCGTGCTTTGCACTGACTGACCAGGCAGAAACCTCAGCTGAGTTGTTGAGGCATAGTAGCTTCACTCAATCTCCTTAGAAAGGATTTTTATATGAACACTTGGTCACACGTTTCAACGATTTTCCCAACTTTTCAAATCCCTTGATTGTTGTGTTGGGCGGGGGAGTGGGCGGGGGGTTGTTTTGGGGTTTTTCTCCTGCCAGCCATAACCCTGGTAGGTACAACTGACAATAGAGAAAAGTTGGGGAGGGTCTTAACTGTGTCTAGATTAGCCCAATGAAAGAGCCTTGCAAGCCACATTAGAACCTCTGCCTTACTGGTTTCCCCAGGGAAGGAAAAAAATAATCTTCTACCCTTGTTTCTAAGTATTCATCTTTAGTTTTGGAAAAATGTTAAGTGTTTATTTTGAGGTCAAAATAAAAACTAATTTCATACTATTTAGATTTCCTTTTTTTAAAAAAAAAAAAATTTTGTATTTGTTGTCACCCTTTCAGCCTCTTGTTTTTCTGTGAGAAGTGTTGGGAGACCACAGGGAGGAGCTTTAACAATTTCTCATACTGAGAAACAAAAGGCACTTTCCTTTTCTAGAAACTCTCGAACGTGGAAGCTCTTGGAATACGTAGTAGTTTTAGATTGCATTTGAAATTCTGTTTTCCTCTGAGCGGTTTTGTCTTCTAAATTAAGACTAGCATCACCAAAATACCAAAGGGCTAATAGTAATTCTGGATTCAAATGGAAATGGCTTCTGTCCTTACATGTGTTTGGTCTCATTCTAACTGCGGATCTATTAATCTTCACAGTGCAGGGTCCACAGAGACTGTCGGGGGATCGTTTGCACCCGTATCCATGAAACCCCAGAATGAGCCAGGCAGCATACAGCAGTGGCCAGCAGGAAAGCCCCGTCTGAGTAACAGCCAAGCATAGGGAGACCATGCCTCTTTCTCTTCCGTTTATCAGATAGTTAGCGGTGGTAAACCCGTGTCAGCACGCTCTTCCTTTATGTGGACTGTTATCTGACATATACTATATTGCCTCTTACCACTACTGTGTATTTGAGCATGGTGCTTATTAAATATTTACATCTAAGTTCCCTGAAAGCCAGGATGGTATCTTACGACACTTTAAACCTTCTACAGAAGGAGAATGGGAAGTGAGGGCTAGAAGGTAGAGTCACAGGTAAGAGAAGACCTCAGAATGAGGTGTTGTCGCAGCCCCAGACTTACATGGGTGTTCTGGGTCAGAGAAACAAAGAACAGACGTCATTCCAGACAGGAAAGAAGAAAAACACATTTTCTCTGAGTTGAATTTCATTGAAGTGACGATAGCCGCAAATGCAGTTTATGAACTGTGACTGTGTTCATTGTAGCCATGTTTGTGGCTTTCTGCAGTTAATAAAATTTGAGGGCCATACAAACCCAAGTTAGGGTGTCAGATTTCAGAAACGGGCAAACCAGCTTCTTTTATCTGTTGTTTGGTGTCCTTAACTTTTGATGAAAATCCTTAGCAAAATCAACCTTAGGCCCCTCTCCTGGTTAGCTGGCCACTCAGTAATGCTCTCAGACTCCCTAGATCCTGAATATTCTGTACTCTTCACCATTTTTTATCAGCACAGAGAAGGGCAATTACCAGCCCCCACCCCTTCCCGCACCACAGTACCTGATTAAACAGAGTATTTTTAGGTTGGAGTGATTGCTTAATGGGTTTTCTATAATCAGAACTGATTTCTTTCTTAAAGAGAGATTCTGATTCCATACTTGTCTGCCAAAATAGGGAACTTGCCATGTTATGTTTCAGTATTCATATTTTTATTTTTTTTCTTCACTTTACAAAAATTCAGGTTAGCAGCTAAACTGTGTGTAGTTAGTTTAAAATTGTAAGTGATTCAGAAGCACAGGGTGCCTGGTGCGCCAAGGTGCAGCCCTGGGCCTCTGCTGGGAGCTGCCCACTCTCCTGCCTATGCCTGGAAATGCCCTTGGATGGCAGCAGCTGCCAGAGACAGCATTTGGCTCACGTTTCAGTCCACACTTCCACACAGCGTGGCGCACGCCTGTGGTTTAAATGTTCGGAGCAGAAGCACCACCCATCACTCCAGTGTGTTAACCAACAGGTTTTGCATTGGCAGTTCTCTCTTGCTGCCCTCTTTTGGAGGCTGGGAACAGCACCTCAAACAGCCCTGTGAGAGCAGGCCTCTGGAACTGCTATAGTAATGTGATGACTGGAGCTTCGCACTGGGGTGAACCCCAAAACACTGTGCTTTTAGGGTCCCCTTAGTTAAGCCCAGCGGCAGCTTGGCCCCCGGCACATGCACAGTGTGTGTCCTGTGCTCAGTGTTCACGCTGAAAGCCCTTTGACCTGCTCCAGACACCTTGTGTCTTCTCTCCATAAGGATCTGAATATGAGGGATAGATTTCTCTCCGACCTGTTGGGCTGGTTTTAATTACTCTCCTTATCACCCAGCTACTTTAAGAATTTCATATTTCCAAAGTAGCATCGCTTCCTCTTCAATTCCCCCAAATACTGAGAGTTGTTTTTTAAAGGAACAGTGTTCTAAGTAAGGCTGTTCATATTGTGGCTTCCTGGGGGCTTATAGCTGGTTTTGTGGGGTCCAGAGCAGTGATGACCAACATCCCACCACCCGCCTCACTTCTGCCCAGTAACCTCTGCCTGAAAGATCATCAGGCAGCTCCTATTTGCATTTTTCTGGCTTAGGAGAGCAAAGCCAGGCCAGGATCTAGGTTATAAGCAGGTACATTTTTGGAGACTCATTTTGGAAAATGAAAAGATAATGGCCTGCAAACGTTTTCCTCAGGTAAGAGGTTGCCGGCTGGTGGACAGTGCTGGTAATGGGGACACTTAGGCATAGCCCTATTCCGCCACTGTGCCTTTCTGGGCAGGGGGTCTCACCTTGCAGCAATGGGCTTGTGCCCATAAGTCAGCTGGTTTTGCCACATGTCCCTTCACCCAGAAGTGGCCTCATTGAAGGTGAAATGGGTCCTAAAGCTGAGCCAGTGTGCCAAACGGGGTGAGGCTGCCCCATAGGGCCTGTGAGATCCTAGTTCCCCGATCGGGTCAAACCCTCGCCCCCTGCATTAGCAGCATCGTCTTAACCACTGGACTGCCAGGGAAGTCCCCAAGAATATGTTTTAGATCAGATACCAGCCTGTGGTCCTAGAAGCAAGGGCTGGAGTGAACATAGCTCCTGATTCTTGCCACGTGTGACTTCCCCTGGAGCTCTGCTGGTTTGGAAGTCCAAGGCCCGAGGGAGACATGCTTCCCTAGGGGCCACAACAGTGGTTCCACCGAGTTGGAAGATAAGGCTACCACTTTAGGGCTCTAAAAACCACAGTCCCCACAATCAGAGAAAGGGGTTACTCTACTGGCTAGTGTGACTGATTACCCAGTGGGAGATTTGGACGCTGGACCTTGGAGGTGAAAGGACAGTCTGCAGCCCAGGGGTTTCTCAGCATCACCCTTGTCCATAGCGTAGTTGGACGGGGTCAGTAGTGGGGGGAGGGGGCGGAGCTGCAGTCAGTGGAAGTCAGCAGCCCGTGACAATAGTGGGGCTGTTGAGGACCTGACCCTCAGGAATGATGGTTCGGGCACTTCACCAGGCAAAAACATCAGCTAAGGTTCAGACTGAGGGCGGCAGAAATAGGAAGGAAGCAGCTATAGGTAACAACTGTGGTTTTATGACCCGAGCATAAACAACTGAAACAACCAGGTAGGAGGCTGTAGACAACTGGCCTGAGTGGCCTGAGCCTAGGATTTGAGATGATGGGTTAGAAGGGCTATAAATGTAAAATTGTTTATAAAGTGTCTATAAATGTCAATATAGGGCTTCCCTGGTAGCTCAGCTGGTGAAGAATCCCCTTGCAATTCAGGAGACCCCAGTTCAATTCCTCTGTCAGGAAGGTCCCCTGGAAAAGGGATCGGCTACCCACTCCAATATTCTTGAGCTTCCCTGGTGGCTCAGATGGTAAAAAATCCACTGCAACGTGGGAGACCTGGGTTTGATCCCTGGGTTGGGAAGATCCCCTGGAGGAGGGCATGGCAACCCACTCTAGTATTCTTGCCTGGAGAATCCCCATGGACAGAGGAGCCTGGTGGGCTACAGTCATGGGGTCACGAAGAGTCAGACATGACTGAGCGACTAAGCACAACACAGCCAGAGGTCAATAAGGTTACATTTGTACCCCCAAGCTCCCATACATAATTCAGTAGATCCTGAACTCAGGGATGCTGTTGCCTGAGAACTGGTGGTGGGTTCAGCTTGGGGGAAGCAAGGTTCAGGGCCCAAAGGAGAGAACCCCTGTCTTCCCAGGGTCATCTGAGTCCTTTCAATCAGGGCTTTTTCTCTTGACTGCAGAAAGATGAATCAGGGCTTTGCTGGTGGCTCGGTGGTAAAGAATCCACCCACCAATGCAGGAGACAGTGTCTACGTGCCACAGGACAACTAAAGCCGTGAGCCACAACTACTGAAGCTTGCACACCAAGAGCCCATGCTTCGCAACAAGAGAAACCACCACCGTGAAAAGCTGGTGCACTACAACTAGAGAGTAGCCCCTGCTCTCCACGCCTGGAGAAGGAAGGCTGTGCGCAGCAGCCAAGACCCAATGCAGCAATGAATCAATACATTTTAAAAGGAGAATGTCAAAAAAAGGGAAAATCTAGCCATTCTGAATACCTGAAATCTCTTGGTACCAACCTCTGAGTTGCTCTGAGAATGTGTGTGCTAATTCCTATAAAGTACTTGGCATGGCTCCTGACCTTGATATGCCCTCAGTAAACCTCAGCCATTATTGTTGAAATCTAATGGATACCTTGGCCTGGGGTGTGAGTTGAAACAGGAAGCTCCAGTTTTAAAAAAAAAAAAGAAATGGGCTTCCCTAGTGGTCCAGTGGTTATAAGACTCCACCCTTCCACTATAGGGAGGCATGGGTTTGATTCCAGGTGGGAAAGCTTTTCATGCCATGAAGTGTGACCAAAAAAAGAAAAAAGGGAGAAACCAAGGAACAAGACTAAGGAATAAATCCTGTGCTCACTGGGAGCCATTGGACAATCAGGAGGAAGTGAAAGGAACGTGAAACTGTGAGTCACAAAGTCGCGTCTAACTCTTTGATCCCGTGGACTATAACTCTCCAGGCTCTTCTGTCCATGGGATTCTCCAGGCAGGAAAGTGGAGTGGGTTGCCATTCCCTTCTCCAGAGGATCTTCCCCACCCAGGCATCAGGAAGAAAAGCCCAGGGTTATAAAGGTGACCTTAGGCCCACATCTTCAATCTCCTGTGAAACCTCAGTGACACCGGCATACCCCCAGTGTGCCTTCATTCTCCACCCCTCCATATCACCCCCTTAACTGTAAAGGGACAGACGCTCCAACAGCGCTCCCCCAGGCCCTGCCCTGCTTCCAGCCAGGCCTCCCGGGGCTCAGAATAGCCCAGCTGCTGTCTCAGCAGATGGCCAGTCTAATTTTAGCCATGTGGTGCTCACCCAGAGACCAGGCTGGGCTGTTCAGATTTGAATAAGCCAGTGTGCGACTTTGGTTTGGAGCCAATAACGAAGCTTTGAGCTGTTGTGATCTGTGTCTGCTCGTGCTTTACAGGCATTCCAGAAATATAATTTTTGAAGTATTTTGTTTCTCTAAACCAACAAGAGCCCAAAGTGTAAAAAACCAGCAGGCAGTCAAGCCTGCGGTGTGGTGGGAGCCAGCCAGGAGACTGAGGATGGACGGGGGTGAGAAGCAGACGGCGGTGTGGGCTCCTGCCCTGCTTCCCCAGCGACGGGCAGGTGGCCGGGCCTTGGTATCCAGGGCACACCTACCCCTTGATACTGTCTTTGTCAAAACACAAGAAGAGAGCCTTAGCTTCCCAGTGCATCTGCTGAATCACTTCTGGTTGATGGGCTGTATTTTTGCTGCTGTGGAAGGACTGTGATCAGGAAGAAATTAACCACAGATGTAAAAAAGAATGGGCTTTCCAGGTGGCGCTAGTAAAGAACCCGCTTGCCAGTGCAGGAGAGGTAAAGAGACTTGGATTTGATCCCTGGGTAAGGAAGGTCCTGTGGAGGAGGGCATGGCAACCCACTCCAGTATTCTTGCCAGGAAAATCTAATGGACAGAGAAGTCCGGCGGGCTACAGTCCATGGCATCACAGAGAGTCAGATGTGACAAGCAACTTAGCATGCACACATATACAGTCCCTTAAGGTAGCGTGAAGTGGCAGATGTGGAAACTGAGTCTGGGGGAGGTGAGACTGTCCAGGTTCCCACCACAGATTGGAATTGAGCAGGTTGAGAACCTTTTTTTTCCAGCATGATGTTTCTTACACATCATCCCCCATATATGAAGACTGCTTTGCATACATATTCTCTCAGAGAGTTAAGACAGCCCAGTGTGGCTTGGAGACCCCTGATGTAGCCTGCCTTTGCCTTTCTGTAAGCTGATAGTTGAGGACCCAAGAAGACAATTGCTAGAATGAGAAGACCAGGCTCTAGTTCACAACTTCCAACGCTGGGTCTGTGAACGCTTAGAAGGTGCTGGATGGTCATCAGGGAATCCACTGAGTCAGCAGATGCTTTCAGCGGTAAGAAAAGGAAAGCAGGAACTTCCCCTGGTGGTCCAGTGGTTAAGACTTTGCCTTCCAATGCAGGGGGCATGGGTTCAATCCCTGGTCAGGGAGCTAAGATGCCACATGCCTTTTAAACAAAAAAAAACCTAAAACATGGAACAGAAGCAATATTGTAACAAATTCAATAAAGACTTTAAAAATGGTCCACATGAAAAAAAAATCTTTAAAAAAGAACAGGAAAGCAGTTCCAACAATAATAATACATGTCATCTCTCTGGTCCCATCACTTCATGGCAAATAGATGGGGAAACAGTGGAAACAGTGGCTGACTTTATTTTGGGGGCCTCCAAATCACTGCAGATGGTGATTGCAGCCATGGAATTAAAAGATGCTTACTCCTTGGAAGGAAAGTTATGACCAACCTAGACAGCATATTCAAAAGCAGAGACATTACTTTGCCAACAAAGGTCCATCTAGTCAAGGCTATGGTTTTACCAGTGGTCACGTATGGATGTGAGAGTTGGACTATAAAGAAAGCTGAGCCCAGAATTGATGCTTTTGAACTGTGTTGTTGAAGACTCTTGAGAGTCCCTTGGACTGCAAGGAGATCCAACCAGTCCATCCTAGAGGAGGAGATAAGTCCTGGGTGTTCATTGGAAGGACTGACGTTGAAGCTGAAACTCCAATACTTTGGCCACCTGATGCAAAGAGCTGACTCATTTGAAGAGACCTTGATGCTGGGAAAGATTGAAGGTGGGAGGAGAAGGGGACGACAGAGGATGAGATGGTTGGATGGCATCACCAACTCAATGGACATGAGTTTGAGTGAACTCCGGGAGTCGGTGATGGACAGGGAGGCCTGGCATGCTGCAGTCCATGGAGTCTCAAGGAATCGGACACAGCTGACCAACTGAACTGAACTAAACTGTCCAGAAGTGGACAGTGGCAGGATTGCTTAATTCAGCTCTCTTATTTCTCTTGACGGTGACAGAGTGGCAGCTGGACTTCTAGCATCAACATCCAAAGGAGGAGAGAGTTGCCCCCTCATCCTTCTCTTCTTACTAAAAAGATTTTTTACTTTTTTTATACATTAATTTACTTCTGTGCTGGGTCTTTGTTGCTGCTTCCGGGCTTTCTCTCGTTTCAGTGAGTCGGGGCTACTCTCTTAGTTTAGGTGTGCTGGATTCTCCCTGTGGTAGCTTCTCTTGTTATAGAGCACGGGCTCTAGGTGTGCAAGCTCAGTAGTTGTGGAGCATGGGCTTAATTGCCCCGTAGCATGTGGGATCTTCCCGGACGAAGGATCAAACCTGTGTCCCCTGCATTAGCAGGCAAATTCTTATCCACTGTACCACCAGAGAAGTCCCAAGACAGACTTTTCTCCATTACTCCTAGTAGACCTGGTCTCACTGGCCAGGGCTGGGACACAGCTTTGAGGGAAGTTAGACCCAAAATATCTGGTGTTTTCAGCCTGTTTAGAGGGAAGTGGGCTCTACCAGCAAGGACCAAGGGGGTCAAGAATGGTGGTCGAGTGCATATCAGTCCCTGGGAAGTGGATGGGAAGGAAGTTGAGGCCCAGGCACACTTTTTTCCGGGCAGTGGGTCCATAGAACCCATCAGATTCTCAGCAGTCCATGAATGCAAGGCCTTCCCAGAACCATAGCTGTGGAGAAACTACACCTCACTTAGCTGTTCTGACATTCTGTGGTGTTCCTGAAGAAAGATACAGACCATCATAGAAATAGAAACAGTTGTCTGGGATAGTTTAAACGGCAGTACTTCGTGCTCATCTTGGACTTCCCTGGTAGCTCAGATGGTAAAGACTCAGCTTGCAATGCAGGAGATCTGGGTTTAATCCCTGGGGTGGGAAGATATCCTGGAGGAGGGCACGGCAACCCACTTTAGTATTCTTACCTGGAGAATGGACAGGGGAGCCTGGCGGGCTACAGTCCATGGGGTTGCAGAGTCGGACACGATGGAGTAACTAAGCACAGCACGGTGCTCATCTCACAGGCAAAGTCAGGCTTCGCTGACACTGTCGAGGTCACTGTCAGCAACCCATGGGAACGCCAAGCTCTTCTTTTCCTCTTTAGCTTTATTTTTTGCTCTAAGCCCCAGGGTCCTTGTCCAGAAGATGATCACGCTCTGCTTGTCTGGAGCTGAACTTCTTCATCTGAGTGGGCACTGGATTCCAATTGGACTGGTGGTGATTCCATTCCTGCTTGGGTTGGGGCAGCCACTGTGGTGCCCAGGACACCAGGAAACGGCTCCAGCTGGCTGGGCCAGTCTGAGGAGAGCTTGCTGCACTGGGTTAGTGACTCCCTAGGGACAAGGGCCAGAGGGTCACAGGCAGCGAGAGCTGCCTTGAACCTGGTGAGCTGCAGCCTGGCCGCCTCGGTTACCAGCCCCCACTAACCCTTGTGCAGGGGATCCCTTCTCCTGGAAAGCCCTGATTTATGGCAACAACTGTGGAAGCACACCTAACACCCCTGCCAAACACATCTCATCTA
Organism: Oryx dammah; assembly: GCF_014754425.2. NCBI lineage: Eukaryota > Metazoa > Chordata > Mammalia > Artiodactyla > Bovidae > Oryx > Oryx dammah. The sequence continues at coordinate 51,101,451 of NW_024070205.1, forward strand.
TATTATGTTGAACAAGCACAACTTGTGGATCAAAACCATTTACAGTAAGTCTATATACAAATGGGTTCTGTTCCAAGAATGCGTTCATAAGTTTAATTTGTTCATAAGTCAGAGGTAGCCTAGGAACCCAACTAACACAATCAGTTATATAGTACTGTAGTATGTTTTAGTCACTCAGTCGGGTTCTACTCTTTGTGACCCCATGAACTGTAACTCATCAGGCTCCTCTATCCATGGGATTCTCCAGACAAGGATACTGGAATGTGTTGCCATTCCCTTCTCCAGGGGATCTTCCTGATCGAGGAATTAAACCCAGGTCTCTTGCATTACAGGCTTCCTTGGTGGCTCAGAGGTTAAAGCATCTGCCTCCAATGTGGGAGACCCGGGTTCAATCCCTGGGTCGGGAAGATCCCCTGGAGAAGGAAATGGCAACCCACTCCAGTATTCTTGCCTGGAGAATCCAATGGACAGAGGAGCCTGGCAGGCTACAGTCCACGGGGTCACAAAGAGTCGGACACGACTGAGCGACTTCACTTCACTTCTCCTGCATTGCAGGCAAATTGTTTACTGTCTGAGCCGCAGGGTAGCCACTATAGTATAATAGGTTTATAATACTTTTCTGAAAAATAATACATAAAAAGCAAAAAATAAAAGTTTTAATCTTCGAGTATAGTACTCTGATATCAAGGAGATTAAACTAGTGAATCCTAAAGGAAATCAACCCTGAATATTCATTGGAAAGACAGATGCTGAAGCTGAAGCTCCAATACGTTGGCCACCTGATGTGAAGAGCCGACTCATTAGAAAAGCCCCTGATGCTGGGAAAGATTGAAGGCAGGAGGAGAAGGGGACAACAGAGGAGGAGATGGTTGGATGGCATCACCGACTTGATGGACAGGAGTTTTGAGCAAGCTCTGGGAAGTGGTGATGGACAGGGAAGCCTAGAGTGCTGTAGTCCATGGGGTCACAAAGGGTCGGACACGACTGAGCGACTGAACAACAACAATACCCTGAAAAGTGCAGTAGTACAGTACAACAGTTGGCATACAGGGAATGGCATCCAGTGAACAGGCAAGAAGAGTTACTGGGGGAGGGAGAGGAGGTGGGAGCCAGAAGAGCAGAAGGATCATCAGCAATAGAAGACGGAGGGCAAGCTGCAATTTCACCCATGCCTGATGTTGATGAAACACTTGTTCACGCCTGAAATTTCGCAACTTGAAGGTTTGTATGCAGGGGACTTACTGTATTTTTCTCCCACCACCCTTTTAAAATTGTTCAGTGAAGGAACCTTTCTGCTGCCACTGGGGAAAAAACTCTGCAGGCAGGCAGGCCCTTGACTTCCCTTCTATAAAAGCAGATGGTCTTTTACACCCCATGTTGACTCTAAGATTCAACCATTTCAAGTCAGCCCAATCCAAGATGACAATCAAGTCTCCAGACTTGGTTTTAACGTTACCATTTCTCCCTCCTTTGGCTCTACTGGGCTTCAGGCTGGAGACTGAGATGGGAAAGGGACACAATGGTTCTCTTGTCAGGCACTCTTCTTCCTGTCTGGTTTCTGGCCAGTTTCAGGGTCCCAGAGAGGAGAAGGAAGGGAAGCAAAGGCTGGAGGCTGGGTCAGGTCCCCCCTGCACAGGCACCTGGCTGACCTGTTTCTGGCAGCCATGTGACACTGACTTTCTTAGGGTGCTTTCGTCAGCTCTCAGGGAGTGCCTCCTGGGCCCCTTGAGCCTGGCAGGTGTGTCTATTATGGTTTCGTGGGGCAGGTCTTTAAATCATACATTTGCCTCCAGGTTTTCCTGCTGCCAGGCTCCTCCCAAAACACAGGCAGCTCCACTGGACAGGCCACGAGGGGACCTCTCACTGTACTCCCCCTGGTCACCCCTATGCCCCCCGAATCCCACCCTGACTCTCTAGAAGCTTGGCCAGTCCCAGCACAGTGACCCTTTCCAACCTTCGCTCTCCAACCTCCGCTCTCCAACCTCTCCTGCAAAGCACTCGATCTGTTCTGTATTCCCTGGTGGGAGACAGACTCTAGTCCAGCATGCCCCAGGCTGAGGGCTTCCAGACAAGCCTTCCAAGAAAGTCATCCACTTCCCCTTCCTGGGGGAGAAAGATGGGTTCTCAGCACAGCTTTTTATAAGATGCTCCTCTACTACATGCTGACTTCCTTTATATCCCCAACCTGATTGAGGGTTCTAAGATTCTTAAAACTCTTCTCAGACTGTTTCCTGCTCATATCAATTGTATTTCAGAGTCTCAACACGCCTTTTATTGCCTGCCATGCCACTCCTGCATGCTTAGTCATGTCCGGTTCTTTCCGACCCTTTGGACTATAGTCCACCAGGCCCCTCTGTCCATAGGGTTTTCCAGGCAAGAATACTGGAGCTGGTTCCCATTTCCTTCTCCAGGGGATCTTCCCAACCCAGGAATCGAACCTGCCTCTCCTGTGTCTCCTGCACTGCAAGCAGACTCTTTACTCACTGAGCCATCTTGGAAGCCCTGGCCGCTACACAAATCCTACTGAATGGGTAGACCACATGACAGTCCCCTTCGCCTAACCCAAGGCCAGCAACTGACAGTCAATATGTTCAGTGATCTGTACAAAGAAAAAAAAAAAGAAATGATTGCTCCCCCATGGAATGCTTTGAGGGTGACGGAAAGGTTATATATCTTGATTGTGAAGTCAAAGTCATTGAGTTACACACTTTAAACAGATGCATTATTAAGTTATACCTCACTGAAGTTGATTTTGAAATATCAATCAATTAAATAATAATAATAACCTCTGGCCCCTCAGTATGAGGAACTAGAGCTAAGATGTCATTATGCAGACATGGAGCTGGGGACCAACTTGGACTCTGCATGAAGAACTAGCGAAAGTCATCAAAGGGAAGGGAGGTGCCCAGCAGAGTTCCAGAGAAGTCACTCAGCTCCCACCTCAAGGGGAAGAGAAGACTTTAGCTCCTGACTTTCTACTTTCCTCTTTCTGTTTCCTTCCTTTGGACTCCCAAGGCCTCTGTAGCTTTATCGTAAGGCTTCTTCTTTTCTTGAGCCAGACCAAGTGGACAGCTGTTCTCCACCCCAGCAAAGGGGCCCCAGTGCAGGCTCTTGGGCCCAAAGTCCCTGTCTGAGTTCCCAACTGTCACTTTTCTGCTGGGCTGGCCCTCTCCTTCTGGGGACTGCATATTCATCCAGGTATCCTGACATCTGATGAGCTCACCCTCACATCCCCACATAGTGCCTACAGGGCCTCTCTGGAAAAAGGGCTGATGAACAGGGAAATGTATGATGGCTGTCTGAGGCCAGACCCAGTCTGCTGTTTGCTGGTGTGGCTCCTGCTTGGAGGAATGAGGCAGGGAGAAGCCATAGAAACTAACCAAGCATGTGAGTCAAAGGGAGCACGTGAGCCTACTTTCTGCATGAGAGGGACAGGAAGGACAGGGCCACTGATGCCTGAAATGAAGAAAGCACTGGTTTGCCCAAACGAAGGAGGTTGGTATGACTGTTCTGAACCCTTGTAGCTTGAAGGGGAGGGGCCTGGCATGATGAACCCACAGTCAAAGCCCAGGACAGGAGAGCATGGTCTCCAGATACTGCCTGGACTTCAGTCCTGGCTTTACCCCAGTTGTGAGACCTTGGACAGGTTACTAAACCTCTCTTTGCCTCATATTCCTCATCTGTAGGTGAGGATCACAGCACCTATTCATGCAGATGTTGTGAAGGCTTGGGACAATTTTTGTTTCTTTAGTTTCCATGAGTTAGAATGTGAAGTACTTAGATCAGTGCCTGATACAGTGTGATTTTGTGGCCACAGCAGCAAAGACCACATGGCTTCAGAAAGTACCTCAACAGTCAATACCAAACTCTTCTCACCTACTCCCAGCCCCAAACATGCTCCCTCTCAGCCAGCTCTGTCAATTTTAAACTTGCTTAAAGACTTGAAAGTCTTGCTGAAAGACCTTAAAACACACTTGTTTTTAGATTTCACTTGCTTATCCCACTATCTATGTATATTCATCTCATTAAAGTTGAAATTAGATTTAAAATTTAGTTAACAAATTAAATTTTTAAAAGTTATATTCATGAAGCAATTCTATAAGAAAAATTGAAAATATACCAGCATAGAAAAAACAAAAAAGATTGAGAAGAAACCCCCAAAATGTAAAAATAGCAGTCTCTATGTGGTAGCCTTATAGGTACTTTTTATGTTCGAGTTTTTCACATTTTCCCACAATAAGCCTTAAAAATCAGAAAATAAAAATAATCAGCTTCCCCAGTGGCTCAGCAGTAAAGAATCTGCCTGCAGTGCAGGAGATCCAAGAGACATGGATTCAATTCCTGGGTCAGGAAGATCCCTTGGAGAAGGGTATGGCAACCCACTCCAGTATTCTTGCTTGGAGAATCCCATGGGCAGAGAAGCCTGGCAGGCTACAGTCCATGGGTTGGAGAGAGCTGGACATGACTGAAGCAACTAAGCATGCATGCATGCAATAAAAACAATAAATCTTTTTTAATATAGTTGGAAAGTCAATTTTCCTGTCACACTATTATTTCTGCTCTTTACTGGTAAAGCACTGGTCTTTTTGTTTTTTAATTAATTAGTTAATTTGGCTATACCAGGTCTTACTTGGTGGCAGTTTCATGGTGCCCTGCAGGATCATTTAGCTGCGGTATGTGGGATCTAGTTCCCTGACCAGGGATCAGACCTGGGTACCCTGCATTGGCAGCACAGTCTTAACCATTGGACCACCAGGGAAGTCCCCCTGAAGTCTTTTCTGAGATTTCCCCTTGAGAGACCCTGGGTGCCCTCAGCTCGAAGCAGAAGGCGCTGTGGCAGAGGGGCACAGGCACTGCTGAGTGACTTTCTGGAGCCCACCCCCCCCACCACCACCAAAAGCCACCTCCTCAGGCACCTTAGCTGGGGCTGTTTGTCTCCAAGACGCTCCTGCCTTCAGTTCCAGAACACAGACCTGCAGACTGCTGCTGGCCTTGGTTTCTGAGAAAACTTTTCCCAGGCTTCACCTCTGGGTGGGTTATAACCACCCACTGGTAGAGTCAAAGGGGCACTCATTTCTCTGCACTTCCAGGGACTGACCATCTTTTCTGACTGGGAAGTTGGGTTTTACCAAGGAAAAGGTCCACTTGGTCAAGGTGGACCCCAAGGGGAGGGTGAGCTCTGCTGGCTGGTTAAAGATAAGGGAATGGGGAACTGTGGAGCGGAGGGAAGACAGTGATAAGCTTCTGGAACCTCAGGAACTTCTCCACATGGGTCCTGACTGTTAGCAGCCGCCTGCTCCCTAGTGATTAGCAGCAAAACTCTTGAAATGGAAATGGGTCAATGTGCTTGCCTTTGATAGCAGCAAGAAAGAGGGAAGCAGGGAGTTCTGGGCAGCCCTCCTCAGCACTCCAAAGAGTCGAAGGGTGAAGGGTTGGTCAAGGCCTCCTGCAGAGGGGAACATATCTGGGAGGATGGTCCTGATACAGGGGACACTTGGCTGAGCAGCAAGAAGTCCAGGGTGGAGCCCCCAGCAAAACTCACCTTCACATTATAAATCCCACATCCTAAGCAAAGCTCAGGAAGCCTGATTTAAAACCCACGTAGAGATTTCCCTGGTGGTCCAGCAAGACTCTGCACTTCACTGCAGGTGGACACTGGTTCCATCTGTGGTTGGGGAGTTAAGATTCCATATGCAGCGAGGCCCAGCCAAAAGAATAAAATAAAACCCAGATAAATATTAATAGTAACTTGTTAAATTTTTAGAGGTCAAAGATACTTCTTCATAGTATGTCATCTTTTAAGTTTGTCTATGACATCTTCATTGTTTACTTATTCATTTAACCAACACTTAGCTATAGTATGTTTTATTTGCCTGGTTCTGTTCTAAGTCCCTCAGAAAAAGATCAGTACATTGAAACTACTGTATTTTATCTTAAAACTAGAAAATAATTAATTGAAAAATCTCACTCCATATTTTTTTGTAATTTTTAAGAGGAAAAAAATAAAAATTTTTTTAACCTGGCTTTTACACAAAATTCAAGGCCATGGGTGCTTTCAACTAGATTGACGGTGTCTCTTTGTAGTTGTCATTTCTCTATTTTAGGCATGAAGCTCAGCCAACTTATCTATCAGTCATCCTACAGATTTCAGGAAGTATATGAAACAGTGAGGACTTTCCCCTTTAGGATGCTATGTGTCCAGTTAACCTGCCAGGCCCTGCTGTGCTTGGTAATGAATGGTGCCCCACCATTCAGTTGGGGAGCAGAGGTTGAGCCCCCATGACAGGGACACACAGAGGCTTAACTTCCTGTGGACAAGAGATTAACAGGTGTTATCTGATGCCTGAGGAGTGGGCTCCTTGTCCATTTTCCACGGTGCCTTCATGCCACAAACTATGTCCACTTCTATCCCAAGAAGCCTGTGAAGAGACGCCCCTCTCCCACAGACGAGGTTTCGCAAGTACCTCCCATTAAAAATCAGATCTCTGAGGAAACCGCAGGGCCTGAGTCTGACTGTTCTTGTTGCAGGCTATGTTTGTTCCAAAGGTGATCAAAGAAGCAGCAAGAAGCAAAGCTGGCAGCATTTCCAGGCCAGGAAAAACACCTGGACTCTGTTTTAAAACCCTTTGCTCCATTGATAATTTGCCCCAAGGTGCTCAGCTGAGATATTTTAAGGGCAGATAGTCAAGTGTATTAGAGCTTTTCCCCTTTCATCTATCAAAGCACTGGATTGAGAAAGTCATTTTATATCCAGAAAACTATATGCCCGTCTGTTCTGAAAGCAGAAAATTATTACCAAAAAATTATTTTGTAGAAAATCTTTTAAAAATCTAAGTAAAAAAATATATCCTGTTCTATTCCAAGGAACACTCTTGGAACGACTGTCTTGGAAGTTGCTTTATTTAATGGAAAGCAAATAAATTTATGGGCTGAAGTTAAACAAGTCATCAGGAAATCAGTGAATGGATCTGAGTGCATCACTTAACCTGCTGTCCTTCATTTTCTCTGATAGACGATGAGAGCTACCTTTCAGTTCAGTTCAGTTCAGTTCAGTCGCTCAGTCATGTCCAACTCTTTGCGACCTCATGAATCTCAGCACGCCAGGCCTCCCTGTCCACCACCAACTCCTGGAGTTCACTCAGACTCACGTCCATCGAGTCAGTGATGCCATCCAGCCATCTCATCCTCTGTCGTCCCCTTCTCCTCCTGCCCCCAATCCCTCCCAGTATCAGAGTCTTTTCCAATGAGTCAAGTCTTTGCATGAGTGGGCCAAAGTACTGGAGTTTCAGCTTTGGGCTGATCTCCTTCAGAATGGACTGGTTGGATCTCCTTGCAGTCCAAGGGACTCTCAAGAGTCTTCTCCAACACCACAGTTCAAAAGCACCAATTCTTCGGCACTCAGGTTTCTTCACAGTCTAACTCTCACATCCATACATGACCACTGGAAAAACCATAGCCTTAACTAGACAGACCTTTGTTGGCAAAGTGATGTCTCTGCTTTTCAACATGATATCTAGGTTGGTCATAACTTTTCTTCCAAGGAGTAAGTGTCTTTTAATTTCATGGCTGCAGTCACCATCTGCAGTGATTTTGGAGCCCAGAAAAATAAAGTCTGCCACTGTTTCCACTGTTTCCCTACCTATGTTCCATGAAGTGATGGGACCAAATGCCATGATCTTCGTTTTCTGAATGTTGAGCTTTAAGCCAACTTTTTCACTCTCCTCTTTCACTTTCATCAAGAGGCTTTTTAATTCCTCTTCACTTTCTGCCATAAGGGTGGTGTCATCTGCATATCTGAGGTTATTGATATTTCTCCAGGCAATCTTGATTTCAGCTTGTGCTTCTTCCAGCCTTTACTTTCAAAATTAATAGTCCTAGTTGGTTTTGGGGGGCTTTGTTTTTTAGTTTTTGGCCCAGCCTAGCGGCATGTGGGATCTTAGTTCCCAGACCAGGGATCGAACTGGCACCCCCTGCAGGGGAGGCAGAGTCCTAACCGCTAGATCCTCAAGGAAGTTCTAGTCCTACTTGTTTTACCTCATGGTGAGGGAGGTCTTGAGATCCCAGCCAATCTTTCTCTTAAAATGTAGTCTCAACTCTCCAATCTGCAAAGGACAGTGGCTCAGTAGTTCTTTTCTGCTTTAGAATGAAATTGAGTGATATGGTGTGCTGCGATTCATGGGGTCGCAAAGAGTTGGACATGACTGAGCGACTGAATTGAACTGAACTGAACTGAACATTTAGAATGAAATAGAATGTAAGACAGTAAATTACAAGGACTTTGGATTAAATACCCAGAAGGAGGTAAGAAAAGGCATAATGTAAAAACAGTGGCTTAAACTATAACAGGGGGTAGAATACTGAGGTTTTTTTTTTTTTTTTTTCTTGTTTTGTTTTGTTGTTTTGCCAGTTTTTACCTGTTCTTGCCAATTTCCTGATCATGGGTTGTTAGATTTTTATCTGTTGGAGCTCAAGGGAACCTGAGGGGAATCTGTGAACCCTCAAATGTGACAGGTTGAAATGTTGTATGAGGGTGTGTTGATTCTAAGATATGCCCACAAATTCTTTGATAATTCTCCCCTTCAACAGTGAAAGTTGATTCCTCTCCCCTTCCTCGTGTGCTTGTTCGGTGACTTGCTCCCAGAAGCAAGGCATAAAGGCACTGCCTACAGGCCCTCCTTGCTGTCTCTCTCACTTCACTTGGGGAAAGCCAGCCACCACATCGTGAGGACACCGGCAGCCCTCACCAGCCACATGAGTGAGCCACCTCAGAAGGGAGTCCACCCAACCCAGTCCAGCCTGTGAACCAGGGTTTCTCAGCTTCAGCACTCTTGACATTTGAGGCTGGATCATTTTTGTGTGTTGAGCTCTCTAGTGCACTGAGGGAGGTTTAACAACATCTCTGACCTCCACTCCCTAGATGCTGATAGCACACACACCACACTCTTGGTGATAATCAAATATGTCTTCAGACATTGTGAAATGTCCCCTGAGGGGCAAAGTCACCCTCAGCTGACAGCCACTGTGTTAGATGACTGCAGCCCTGGTTGACTTCTCAACTTTAACCTCATGAACCAGAATCTCCCAGCTAAACTGCTTCTGAATCCCTGACCCACAAAAACTGTGAGATAATAAGCCACTAAGTTCTCAGGGGTGATTTATTATGCAGCCATAAGTAATCAGTTCAGTGAGCATGTGAATTTTCAGAGGGAAACAAAGGTCCTTCCCTTTCTTCGGGTTCCTGGGGGCACCTGACCCTAAAAGGTTTAAGAACCCTGGTTCTAGTCCAGCCTCCTAACCTAGGTAAAAATCCTTTCCACAACATCTTGGGTAAGGTCAAACATGTACTACTTGGATACCTCCAGTATTCCTACTTCATAACATCACTCAGTTCATTTATTTTTTTTTTTCCAACAATGACTTGTACTGAGCCAAAATCTACTGCCTGAGCTCCTGCCTGTGTGGCTGGTGACCTGTGTATTTTCATTTGTCCTTTCCAGCTCCTCAGTCCCTATCAAACTTAGCTTTCCTCTGCCCTGTCTTCTTCATTGTTTTTAAAGATCCCTGTTAACTAGTAAAATGTTTCTTGCTACTCTGAACATATCAGCTCCAAAAGATAGTGCATATTCTGTGTAGCATTTGTGGAATAAGAATGCCAGGCAAGGGGCTTCCCTGGTGGCTCAGTGGTAAAGAATCCACCTACCAACGCAGGAGACACAGGCTTGATCCTTGGTTTGGCAGGATCCCACTGAGGAACAAATAGGCCCGTGCTCCACAACTATTGAGCCTGTGGTCTAGAGCCCAGCAGCCACAGCTAGTGAAGCCTGCTCACCCTAGAGCCCGTGCTCTGCAACAAGAGAAGCCACTGCAAGGAGAAGCCATGTACCACAACAAAGAGCAGCCTCAACTCATCGCAACTGGAAAAAGCCTGTTTCCAGCAGTGAAGACTCAATACAACCAAAAATAATAGATAAATGAAGAAAGAAGTAGAAGAGGGGGTGCCTTGCCCTGAGTGCTCTGAGTCTGGATGCCTAGATGTGCCGTAACCATCAATCACCACGAGAGGAGCTCTCTCAGGGACAAGGTGATGTGCTGAGAAAGGCAGAGCAAGAAGAGAGAAGGGCCCAGGGCCCTGCTAATCTCCCCAAATTGCACACCCACCAGCCTGAGGCTGCCCTCCTCCAGCAGTCTCGTTACCTGAGACAGTACTACTTTATTGTTTAAAGTCACTCTAGTGAGGGTAGTCTGTTACTTGCAAAGATCCTAACTGATACAATTAAGAATTCTCAGTATATACCGGACTCACTACATAAAGGCCACCTGACGCAAAGAGCCGACTCATTGGAAAAGACCCTGAGGCTGGGAAAGATTGAAGGCAGAAGAGGGACGACAGAGGATGGGGTGGTTGGATGGTATCACCGACTCAACGGACACGAGGTTGAGCAAACTCCAGGAGATAGCGAAGGACAGGGAAGCCCTGCATGCTTTTGTTCATGGAGTCACAAAGAGTTGGACACCACTTAGCAACTGAACAACAGCAACATAAAGGACTTTAGAAAGATATTCCTCATTGGAGGGAAAGCTCAGGAGTGGGGAGTGTGTGTGTGCGCTTGCATGTGTGTTTGCCCCAAGGGAACAGCAACATCTAAGGAACAAATGAAACAGAACAGGAAGGCAGAGGAAGATAGGGGAATAAGAAGCCAAGAGCTAAACATAGACAAAAACCCATATATATCGTTCAAGAGGAGATTATGTTTAGAAGAGGAATTAGAATGATACAGGAAGAAATTAAGAGGAGGTGCTGAATAAATTTGGGAATTTTAAAATGCTGATGATTAATGGAGAGGCAATATAGTTTTCAAATACAGAGGTCCAGGGAAAGGACGAGGAATTAAAGGACTAAGGTAGTAGGAGAAAGCATCAGTTCTAGGACCAGGTGAGAGGAAGCAAATGCAAAAATACCTATTAGATACCCACTCTGTGTTTGCTCATGCAGGTGACACAATAAAGCCAAGAACAGTTGCAGCCAAAGTACAAGATTTTCTCTCAAAAAAAGCAATGGAGAGCCTTTTATCCTGCACATAAGATGCACACAATAAATATTGCTTGAATTAATTAGGAACAATATTTGATCAAGAAGCAAATTATTGGGTTAGGGTTATTGTGTCTTTGGAGCAGAGGGAAAGGAAAATTAGCAGAGTGGCTAGAGTGATTCTGGAAGGGACCATGAAATATATGAACTGGGTCTTGAAATTTATAGAGAATTTATTTGGGCATGGAAAAATGTGTAGAGACTTAATGATATTGTGGTGGGTCATTAAATTCTTAGTTATAGATGCCTGGCAGTTGCTGCAGTCTAAATATGTCCTATTATTATGATCCAGAGACAAGCATATTATCAATGCAATAGAATTGAATGTGTGACTAATTGTTTTTAATTTAAAAAGTAAAAAGGATTTCATTCAAACAGAAAAATGTATGAAAAAACTTGAGTGACTAATATAATCTTTGTGCCACTCTTTTCAATGTTAGCAGTTCTTGCATTTTTTAATTAATAAACAGGCACCACAAAGAAGCTTAACTGAAAGAGAGTCTTTGTTAAGCTTGGTGCTTGTGTCACTAAGAAATTGAAGCTGTCATAGTCACTCTGAAATGAGGAGCGTAAGCTGCCTGACTGCTTCTTGCTACCCATGTGATGATGAAAAGTTTTTTAAACTCTAGGAACATCAGTAAAATAAAGATAATAGTAGCGCTTCTCTCAATAGACTGTGAGAATTAACTGAGAAAAATGAAGGTAGTGCTAATTAATGACTGCTACATACTAAGTTGGAGAAGGCAATGGCGACCCACTCCAGTACTCTTGCCTGGAAAATCCCATGGACAGAGGAGCCTGGTAGGCTGCAGTCCATGGGGTCGCACAGAGTCAGACACGACTGAGCGACTTGACTTTCACTTTCCACTTTCATGCATCGGAGAAGGAAATGGCAACCCACTCCAGTGTTCTTGCCTGGAGAATCCCAGGGACGGCGGAGCCTGGTGTGCTGCCATCTATGGGGTCGCACAGAGTCAGACACGACTGAAGCGACTTAGCAGCACCAACAGCAGCAGCAGCTCTTATTTAAGAATACTTAGTATGTGCTGCTGCTGCTGCTAAGTCTCTTCAGTCATGTCTGACTCTGTGCGACCCCATGGACTGCAGCCTACCAGGCTCCTCTGTCCATGGGATTTTCCAGGCAAAAGTACTGGAGTTGGGTGCCATTGCCTTTTCTGGAAATAAGAGCTACTAGTCAATGGCACCCCACTCCAGTACTCTTGCCTGAAGGGAATGGCTACCCTTATTATATAAAATTTTTATAAAATAAAAAATTATTATATAAATGCACAATAACAATTATCACAGGCATGCAAAACAGTCTAAGGGTTCAAACCAAGTGGGCCAGAAAAAAGAAAAAAGTAATGACCAATAATTATGAAATAATCACCAAATAACCAAAGTTACCTACTATTGACATTTTGGTATATTTCCTTCCAGTCTTTTCTCTATATAAAATGTTTTGGTTGTAACCATACTACATGTACAATTTTGCATCCTACGTTTCTTTAAAATTTACCACCTTCAAATCAATGATATATTTCTAAGTCTGTCCATGTACAGTGTTCAGAGCTCTTTGTTATTAATGTTTTTGAATTTGCAGAAAAGCTGTTTTTGAATTTGCAGAAAAACCTTCATTAGTGGGGTTTCTGAAGTATCAGTCTGCCTTGGGCAGTAATGCTCTTCACCCTGTTCTGTGATTCTTGAAGACAGTGGGCACCGTCTGATTCAAGTTTGTTCTCTCAGCTCTAAGCAGGTAAGTGCCTGACATCAGGGCAGGACTGAGGATACTCTGGCTGAATGAATGAATGAGTAAATGAGTTAACAGGGATGCAGGTTGCTTGAAGTTTATTTAAAGACTGAGGAGATCATTTTAAGGTCAACCAGCTTTATTTGATTTGAATACTCTCTCATGCACATGTGGCAAAACAGGATCATGTCTAGATTCAGTTCAGTTCAGTTCAGTTCAATCGCTCAGTCATGTCTGACTCTGAGACCCCATGAATCACAGCATGCCAGGCCTCCCTGTCCATCACCAACTCCCGAAGTCCACCCAAACCCATGTCCATCGAGTCGATGATGCTATCCAACCATCTCATCCTCTGTTGTCCCCTTCTCTTCTTGCCCCCAATCCCTCCCAGCATCACAGTCTTTTCCAATGAGTCAGCTCTTCGCATCAGGTGGCCAAAGTATTGGAGTTTCAGCTTCAACATCAGTCCTTCCAATGAACACCCAGGACTGAGCTCCTCCTCTAGGACGGACTGGTTGGGTCTCCTTGCAGCCCAAGGGACTCTTCAAGAGTCTTCTCCAACACCATCAATTCTTCGGCACTCAGCTTTCTATAAAGAAAGCTATAAAGTCCAACTCCCACATCCATACATGACCACTGGAAAAACCATAGCCTTGACTAGATGGACCTTTGTTGGCAAAGTAATGTCTCTGCTTTTTAATATGCTGTCTAGGTTGATCATAACTTTCCTTCCAAGGAGTAAGCGTCTTTTAATTTCATGGCTGCAGTCACCATCTGCAGTGATTTTGGAGCCCAGAAAAATAAAGTTAGCCACTGTTTCCACTGTTTCCCCATCTATCTGCCATGGAGTGATGGGACTGGATGCCATGATCTTCGTTTTCTGAATGTTGAGCTTTAAGCCAACTTTTTCACTCTCCTCTTTCACTTTCATCAAGAGGCTCTTTAGTTCTTCTTCACTTTCTGCCATAGAGATTATGACTCTTATTTTTTACACAACCTTAGGTCTTTTCCCAGTAATGGACATTTGGGGTGCAATGCAGAAGTACACTAAAGATCCAAAAAGCTTAATGAACCTGACGCAGGAAAAAACTCAAATAGACAACATGCCAAAGGACATTATAATCAAATTGCTGAAAACAAGCGATAGAGATCTTAAAAGTAGAGAAGAACAAAGATACATTACATCTAGAGGAACGAACAGTTTTCATTAGAAACAATGCAAGTACCCGCCCCCAAAATGCCATCTGTAAAATGCTGAAAGAAAAAAAGTTACCAATCTAATGAAACAGAAATAGTTTCAGATAAGCAAAGGCTGAGAGGGTAATTTCCCACAGAATTGGATTATTAAGAAATGCTTTTAAAAGAGTTCCTCAGGTTGAAGGAAAATGATACCAAATAGAAAAGTCAGAGCAAAGAAATTAAGAGTGGCTGAAATGATAAATACATGGATCAATACCAAATAGTTTCAAAAAATCTTTAAAAGACAATTGATAACTTAAATAAAAATAAAAATATATTTTGAGCTTTGTAACATATATAAAAATAAAATATATTAAGACAGTAGCATAAAGTTCATGAGGGGAAAGTGGAGGTATACTATTAAAACTTATTGTATGTAAAGTAGGATAACAGTATTTAAAAACATGTGGTTAAATTTTGTATTATAAATTCTAGCATGAACACTAAAAAAATAAATAATATAGAAGTATAGCTTAGAAATCAATAGAGAAGAAAAAAATGATATTCTAAAAATAATCAAAGTTCAGTTCAGTTCAGTTGCTCAGTTGTGTCCGACTCTTTGCCACCCCATGAATCGCAGCACACCAGGCCTCCCTGTCCATCACCAACTCCCGGACTTTACCCAAACTCATTGTGTCCATTGTGTCGGTGATGCCATCCACCCATCTCATCTTCTGTCGTTCCCTTCTCCTCTTGCCCTCAATCTTTCCCAGCATCAGGGTCTTTTCCAATGAGTCAGCTCTTTGAAACAGGTGGCCAAAGTATTGGAGTTTCAGCCTCAACATCAGTCCTTCCAATGAACACGCAGGACTGATCTCCTTTAGGATGGACTGATTGGATCTCCTTGCAGTCCAAGGGACTCTCAAGAGTCTTTTCCAACACCACAGTTCAAAAGCATCAATTCTAGAATAAATGAATGGAAAAAATGCAAACACCAATCATAAGCAATCTAAACTAATATCAGACAAAGTAAATTCCAGAATAAGGAGTACTACCAGAGATTTTAAACATTTTTTCATGGTGACAAAAAGGACAGTCCAAGAAGATAAGAATCCTAAGTATGTGTATACTTAGTAAATGAAATTCAAAATAGAGGAAACCAAAAATGAAATGAGAAATAAATCCACAATGACAGTTTCAATTTTCAACAATTCTTTCTGGGCAATCGATAGGTTAAGTAGAGAGAAAATCAATAGGTGCAGATTTGAACATTATCAATCAACTCGACCTAACTGTTATTTATAGAACATGCCACCTAATGACTGCAAAATACACATTCTTCTCAAGTGCAAATGTAACATTCACCAAGATAGTCTATATCCTGGGCATAAAACAAGTCTCACATTTAAAAGGACTGAAACAGTGTAGAGTATGTTCTTTGACCATAAAAGAATCAGAATGGCAACAACAACAAATAAAAAAAAACTGACAATATCTTCACCTTCCAGGGTAAATCTCATCCAATTAGATGTTCATGTGGCCTTTTCTATCTCAGTTCAGTTCAAGCAAACTCACTAGTCTGAAGTATTTTCATAGTTGAGACCACCAGGTAGAACTAACCATTCTATTTCTTTTGCCTGCACTGTATTCGGTATGAATGTCTGTATATAGGTATGAATATATGCCATGCAATAAATACAGAGATTATGCTGATATTCTATGTACAGACACACATATGTAATTCTTATTTTGTAGTCAGTCTCGTCTAATCCTTTCATTTTTGATAAAGGACTGACTCTAAAATCAAATTTTTAAAATACGATAAACTACAATGGAATATAATTTGCAAAAATGCTGAGTCAGGATGTTGTACACCTAAAACTGACACAAAAGGTACTTCCCTGGTGGTCCAGTGGCTAAGGCTCCAAGCTCCCAATGCAGGGGCCTTGGGTTCAATGCCTGGTCAGGGAACTCGATCCCACATGCTGCAACTAAAGATCCCACATACTGCAGCTAAAAAAAAGATCCTGCGTGCTGCAGCTGAATTAAAAAACAAACAAAGGAAAACTAACACAGTATTGTAAATCAATGACCCTTCTGTTGAGAGTACTGCTAGGGCTCAACCTCTCTCTGCACCTTGAGTCCACCACTTTCTTTTCTGTGGACTGGCTTTTTCTAGCCACAGGGAAGAAAACACAGGCAAAGAAAAGGACACATTTGTGCCCTACCGTGTAACCATTTGGCAAGTGACTAAGTCCACTCTTTTGGACCCCATTCCACAATCCTTACAGGAGAGAATCACTGATTCAGTTTCCTATTCTTGAACCAATCACCTGTGGCAAAGTGAGAGAAAGCAAATCTCAGGTAGGAGTTACTTTTGAGCCCATCAACCTGTGACCTGCAAGTCCTAGAGGAGACACGTTTCAAGTCCAGCTGTGCTTTCTTGGTTCTTGCTGTCTGACTCAGCCCTGGGACCTTCTGCTGCAGCCAGAGCAAAGGATATTTAGGACAGGATAGACATGTGCTAACAGTGCCTGAAACAAATATCGACAATTCTGATGAGCAGTGATTTCCATTTCTGGCAATGATGTATATTCTTATCCATGAAAATGACAACAAAATTAGACCTAGAATCAAAATGAACTGTTACTTGGCTGAAAAAACATTGCGAAAAGACTATTGCATCAAGCCTTAAGCATCATCTTATTCAACACAGAAAATCAACTCCTGATACAGCAGAGATCAGATGGTAAAATTTCCTTTCCGTTTTGTTTTACCAGCACTTGCAGTTATCCATTAAGTCATAAAGGGGAACTTGAAGAAAATAATGCAATTGAAATACGAAGGGCAGCACAGAGGCCTTTAAAAGCTGAATTAATGATTTCCATGGCACAGGTTTCCCCAGAAGATACTGACTTTTTAATTTTTATTTATTTTTGACTGTGTCTGGTCTGAGTTGCAGCCCCGGAATCTTTTCCATTGCAGCACATGGGCTTCTCTCTAGTTTGTGACACGTGGGCTTAGTAGTTGAAGTATGTGGGCTTAGTTGCCCTGAGGCATGTGGGATCTTAGTTCCCAGCTCAGTTCGGTTCAGTTCAGTCGCTCAGTCGTGTCTGACTCTTTGCGACCCCATGAATCGCAGCACGCCAGGCCTCCCTGTCCATCACCAACTCCCGGAGTTCACCCAGACTCGCATCCATCGAGTCAGTGATGCCATCTAGCCATCTCATCCTCTGTCGTCCCCTTCTCCTGGTCAAACCTGAGTCCCCTGCATCAGAAGGCAGATTCTTAATGACTGGACCACTAGAGAAGTCCTTTTTAAAAAACTTTTTTGGGGATATAGTTGATTTACAATGTTGGGTTAGTTTCTACTGTGCAGCAAAGTGATTCAATTATACAAATACATATATCCATCCTTTTTTAGATTCTTTTCCCATATAGGCCACTACAAAGTATTGAGAAGAGTTCCATGTACTATACAGTAGGTCCTTATTACTTATTATTTATTTAGGTTATCTATTTTACATATATTAGTGTGTATCTGTCAAACCCAATCATCCAATTTATCCCTCCCCCACACCCTCTGGTAACCAGTTTATTTTCTACATCTGTAACTGTATTTCTGTTTTATGAATAAGTTCATTGATAGTTTTCTTTTTAGATTCTACATATAAGCAATATCATATGGTACTGTCTTCCTCTGTCTGACTTACTTCACTCAGTACAACAATCTGTAGGTCCGTCCATGTTGATGCAAATGACATGACGTCATTTTTGACGGCTGAATAATATTCCATTGTGTGTATGCACCACATCTTTATCCATTCCTCGGTTGCTTGACATTCAGGTTGTTTCTACATCTTGTCTATTGTAAATAGTGCTGTAATGAATATTGGTGTGCATTATTCTTTTGGATAGTGTTTTTCTCTGGATATACTCCCAGGAGTGGGTTGCTGAGTCATATGGTAACTCTATTTTTAGTTTTTTAAGGAACCTCCGTAGCAACTACACTAGTTTACATTTCTACCAACAGTGTAGGAGGGTTCCCTTTTCTCCATACCCTCTCCAGCATTTACTGTGTAGATTTTTTTGTTTTGACAACGGCCATTCTGATTGTTGTGAGATGATACCTCGTTGTAGTTTTGATTTGCATTTCTGTAATAATTAGTGATGTTGAGCATCTTTTCATGTGCTTTTTAACCATCCGTGTGTTTTCTTTGGAGAAATATCTGTTTAGATCTTCCATCCATTTTTTTATTGGATTGTTTGTTTTTTCAATATTGAGCTGCATTATCCATTGGTATGTTTTGGAGATTAACCCCTTGTTGTCGGTTGCTTCATTTGCAAATATTTTCTTCCATTCTGAGAGTTGAAAGACAATTTTCTAATGAGAATTCACTGCAATCTGATGACATTTGGGGTGAAATTAGGTGCATTTTGCTTGTGAGGAAGAATGTATTAATAGCTTTAGATTCCAATGCCTGTGAGATTAAGAGCAATTAAGTTATCTCCAAGGGAGAACAAGAAGATTTCTGCAGCCAGTGGTGTAATCAAGATAACTTCTGGGTTTAAAATGATCTCACAGATTTTTCTTTTCACATGTTGAGGTAACTTTATTTGAATCAGTTCACTGAACTTTAGAAAACATGAATATAAAAGTTCACAAATGATTTTACAAGTACTGAAAACCTGGTCCACATTAAAAGGGACTGATGATGACCTCAGGCCTGTGACTATCAAACTCAGATGTGTGTTCAATAGTCCTTGAAACGTTTAGGTATCCGCTTTTCCTCAGTGTGCTGTCACTTGAATAAACAGGTTCCTTTGAGGAACAACTAGGAATCATCGGTGTTCACTAGCCATACGGATCAAGGGTGCTTCCACCTAAGAACTTGGCCAGCTCTTCCATCAGTGGGTCCCAGATCTGTATGTAATTTAGCTAAGGGTTGGAAAATGAGCAAGGCATCAAGACTTTTTATTAGGGTGACTGCCCTCCTGTTCCTACTCTTCCAACCTTGTCTTGACTGTAGATATTAAGTAGTTGTTTTGTTGGCTACCCACCTATTTTGCCCATAGAGACACCATATCTCATTAACTATTTCCATTTCCACATGTTTCTGTGGGTCAACTCCCTTGGCTGTCCCTTCAACCATGCCAGTTTTTGTGGTAGAAGCATCCCCCACCCACACTGCTTTCCCATGATTAAGCACTGCCATCTGGCATCTGTTATTTAAAAAAAATTCTTTTATATTTAGTTTTGGCTATATCAGTTCTCAGTTGTAGGCTCAGTAGTTGATCGGTGAGATGTGGGATCTTAGTTCTTCAGCCACGGATCGAACCCATGTCCCTTTCACTACAAAGCAGATTCTCAACCCCTGGAGCACCAGGGAAGTCCCTAGCTGCTATTATTTTCAATAGGCCCCACATCATTCCCAGCACTCTTAAGGAGACCAGCCTGCGACTGCCTCTCCTGCGGTCACCCCTGGCCTTCATGGGAGAGCCACTGCTGAATTTCTCCACACTAGCACGTTCTGATTGACACGTCCCCTGGGCTTTCCCAAATAGCACACTTCTCTGCTGATTATTCTGGCTTGTATGAAGTATCCATTGCAGCACACCCACCTCTCTGAGCCCATTTATTCCTTCCTCTAGTCTGCCAGGGCAACTCAGGTATTTCTACTTCATTCAGTGTAGACTATTGCTTTCTCCAGGCTTCTTTGTGATACTGTAGTAACCCTTGAGATTTTTGTCAGGACATTAAATCCTACATCCCAAAAGAAAGTCCCCAGGTCAATGAATCCTTCCTCATCCATTTTATATTTATTTTAAATAAAATAAATATTTTATTTATTTAAATTTTTATTTTTAATATTTTAATATTATATCAGTTCAGTTCAGTTCAGTTCAGTTGCTCAGTCGTGTCCGACTCTTTGGGACCCCATGAATCGCAGCACTCCAGGCCTCCCTGTCCATCACCATCTCCCGGAGTTCACTCAGTCTTCCTGATCAGTAGCCTTCAAAATCCGATCTAGGGACTTCCCTGGTGGTCCCCCTGGACTAAGACTCCATGCTTCCAATGCAAAGGACCCAGGTTCAATCCCTGGTCAGGGAACTAGATCCCACGTGCCACAGCTAATGATCACACATGCCACCACTGGAAGATCTTGCATGCCACAATTAAGACCCAGTGCAGCCAACTCAGTCAATAATTTTTTAAAAGTCTAATTCAAAATCTCCTGGTTTCTACCAGTATGTGCTGGGTAATTCTGGAAGCTCCATCTGGTGTAATCTCTCTCCTTTTTCAGTCTTAAGCTGGGATTTAACCTTGGTTATCAGCCTAGCAATCAAGAGTGTGATTGGGGTCGGGGAACCCTATTGTTTTGTCAGAGAGAAGATGCTTCAGTGTCTTCCTGAGTGGGAAGAGAACTAGCTCTAAAAGGAGGGCTGGATTCCTCTACACCTCCGAGGATTCAGGAGAGTCTGCACAGCCATATCCTCAGGAACATCCCTCTACAAGTCTCCTTCCCAAGAAAGTGTGTTAGTCACTCAGTTGTGTCCAACTCTTTTGCAATCCCATGGTCTGTAGCCCGCCAGGCTCCTCTGTCCATGGAATTATCCAGGCAAGAATAGAGTAATGGTTAGCCATTTCCTTCTCCAGGGGATCTTCCAGACCCATGGATCGAACCCTGGTCTCCCACATTGCAGGCACATTCTTTACCATCTGAGCTGCCAGAGGAAGCCCTGTCAAAGGACTCCAGGTTTTCTCACCTAGGACTGTGACCTAGGCATGACATAACCTGTCCTGCCTGAGCATTTACATGTCTCTGGAGCTCAATGACTCTAGCTATTAAATCCTACTCTTACTCTTTTGCTGTGTTCTTTCTTCATGGAGGCAATAAAGACCTCTTAATAAGCTAGCCAAGAACCCTCTGGCTCTCCACTTAGCTTTTAGGTGTTGGATAACTCTTTTTTCGTTATTCCTATGCAAGACATCAGTACAACTTAGTAATAACCAGCCAATCCACTGTCCTTGTAAGCACCATTTTCCCCCTTTTCTTTCAGTGCCTGAATCATTGCATCAGCGAAGGTGTTCCCCTCCCATGGGATATTTTTCTAGGACACCACAAATGAAATCTTCAGTTATCAGTGTGCCAAGAATTATGTCCCACATTCCACCTGGGTTGGGATATTCCCTGCCAGCCGGATGATGAGTTATCCAGTTCAAAGTTCATTGTAACACCTGCTTTTCCAGACTATTTCCTAATACATACAGTTCCAGTTCAGGTGCTCTGAGAAGCAGATGTCAGGAGGGAATCAGATATGCAGAAGATTTATTTGGGGAAACAGTTTTGAAAGATAAAGCAGAGAGGGAGCAAGAGGGTGTGAGGAGAGCCTCAGAGCAGACTCCAGGTCTGACACCTATAAAAGGAGATGAAAGGAAGGAAAGAGCTTCTCATAGGAGGAGGCTCCAATTGTAAAGCAGCTCCAGGACCATCTTGAGCAGGCCAGTTGGGAGACTGTGTTAACTATACTTTAATCACTTTCAATGTTTGATTGCTGGAAGGACTCACAGGACTCCAACAGCTTACACTCATAGTTTTTTTGTTTATGTGTTTTTAGACTTTATTTTTAAAGAGCAATTTTAGTAGCAAAATTGAACAGAAGGTAGAGAGGTTTCTTATACACTCCCTGTCCCCCGCACATGCACAGCCTCCCCGTTTACACATCTCCCACCAGAGTGGTACATTTGTTACAACTCGTGAAGCTACATGGACACACCATTCTCTCTCAAAGTCCACAGTTTACATTAGGGTTCACTCTTGGTACAGGACAATTTTTCTATTCGTTTTTATTTTTTATTTGTTTACTATTTGGCCGTCCCCTGAAGCATGTGGGGTCCTTGTTCCCTGACTAGGGATTGAACCCATGTCCCTTGCATTGGAAGTGTGGAGTCTTAACCACTGGGCCACCAGTGGTTAAGGAATTCCCAGTCCCCAGCAAAGTTATGCAATGAAGGGGCTGGAGATCTCAGGTACGGGCTTCTTTGTTCACCCACTGCTGGATCCCACAGGATGCACTTTGTCTCCAGGTCTCAAACCACCATTAGCTCCTGTGTACCAAGGAGTCTAAGACTGACTCATGGTGGAGATCACTTAGAGTGAGCTGATAGTGTAGGCATATTCTAGCTCCATGGCCAGCTCTAATCACTGAAATCCCCAAGACTCCACCAAAGAAACAACTATTAATCAATGCTGACAAGCTGGTATATCTTGCACCCCAAGACCAGCAGTCACAGAACATCATTTATTATGTTCCACAGTGTTGCCAAGGGTCACCGTCATGTTGCAGGCAGCTAGATGAGTATGCGGCCAATCCAGACCATGCCATGCAGGAGCCCCAGAGCCAAGATTGCCCAATACAGGAGGCCCATGTTGAGGACAAATGGTTTGGCTCTGGCAGCTCTGCCATGCTCAGTTACTGGCTAGGAGCAGCAGCCCGAGGAGAGCCTGGCATCAGCAGAAATGCTGAGCAGACCTTCGGAAGCAGCAGGGGGGCTCGCCAACCAACTACATTCCTCACAGCTGGAGATCTACGAGGCATCTATTATCATAGCTAGCAAAAGTCACTTCAGGAAAAGTTTTTCAAGCTCCCTCTGACTCTTGTGTGACCCATGTTTATTTCTCTAGTTTTTCCTCTTGACATATCTTTAAAAAATTTTTTTAATTAATTAATTTATTTGACTGTGCCAGGTCTTAGTTGCAGCACGTGGGATCTAGTTCCCCTAGCTAGCAAGGGTCAAACCCAGGCCCTCTGCATTGGGAATGTGGAGTCTTAGCCACTGGACTACCAGGGAAGTGCTCTCTTGCCATATCTTAAACTCTCCAGCCATCCTGAACTACTTAAATATCCTGGAATAAAAGTCATTTACTTTCTCACCTCTGGGCCTCTGTTCATGACCCTCTGCCATTAACACTATTAGTTTCTTCTTCCACTTCCTTCCCCTAACTTCTACTCGTTCTTCAGGTCTCAGTTCAGACACCATTTCCCTATGAAAACTTTCCTGCTCCCTGCCCCTGTATGCTTCTATAGCATCCTGTCCTCAACCTCATAGCACTCATCACCTGACTGTAATAGCTGGAAGAATCTGTGTCTTCCACTAGTCCACACAACCTGTAAGGGTAGGCACTATGTCACAATGAATGTAACCTAAAGCATGTCACACTAGGTGCTTAATAAATATTTGCTCATCAACTACTGGATAATTTCACCCTTTTGAATTGCTTAGAATCTGAGGGTTTAGAAATGAAAGCAAAATCAATGATTATCCAACTCTTAATGTCTTCACATCCCATAGACATATACATGTCCTGAAGGGACAATCTTTTGGGGGCTAGAATTCATAAATCCACTTCATGAAGCCATCTTTCTGGTTTGGGCAGCATTGATGACGTGGCACTCCTTATTGGGTAGTCTAATCCCATGTGCCCCCTAGTTGATGTTCAATTCATTTAGAAAATTCTAGACAATGATTGAGTATGTTCATTTCTGTGGGGAGTATGTTTTTCTACTTTCCCTCCCATGGGATAATCTAGTACAACTTTTTCCATAGTTTGTTATGAAAGATACTTGGTGAAAGAAGTTGCTCTTATTCCTTCAAGGAAGTGATGTTTTTCCTTAGGCTTGACTCCATTCTGTAGAATGAAAAACAAAGAGATCTTCACTAAAAAAAAAAAAAAAAAAACTGGGATATGCTACTAAAGTTTGCTGAGCATAATGTCTTTAGAAGTAGTTTCTCATAAATACAACTCACAACATTTAGTTTCTTCTTGGTACAGTTAAGGAAACAGGACATAGGAAAGAGTGGCAGGAGATGGTGTTTCTGTGCTGGGATATGGGCCAGGTGTTTTACAGAACTGATCTCGTTTAATTCATAGTACAGCCTTAGGAAATAGGTTTAATGATCCCCTCCTCTGTTGTTGTTTTTAAACTAAATGATACTTTTACCTGGGTCTCAGGAAAAATTGGTATTGGATGACCCTCTTAAGGGTCATTCTAAAGAAATAGGATCTGTCAAGAATTCAACTTGCATCTTCCTGTAGTCACTTGGGTTGAACAGGAAAAGCAGCTTCTCTTTCCAGCATAGTTTGCAGAATAGGAAGTAGAATGTTTGGCAGAAAAGACAGAGTGGACAGGAAAGCATTTAATATCGGTCTTTTGTTTGGATCTATCATTTAAAGTTGCTCAGCAGAGGGCAGTTGACTTTGCATCTTCACTGAGTGACTTAGAAAAGGATTCTACAAAAAGTGACTATGGGGGGATTTTCCTGATGGCTCAGACAGTAAAGCATCTGCCCGAAATGCGGGAGACCCTGGTTCTATCTCTGGGTCGGGAAGATCCCCTAGAGAAGGAAATGGCAACCCACTCCAGTACTCTTGCCTAGAGTACTCCATGGATGGAGGAGCCTGGTGGGCTACAGTCCATGGGGTCACAAAGAGTCGGACACAACTGAAGGACTTCACTTTCTTTCTTTTCAGAGGTAAAGAATCTGCCTGCCAGTGCAGGGGATACAGTTTTGATCCCTGGACCGGAAAGATTTCACATGCCTTGGAGCAACTAAGCCCAAACGATACAACTACTGAGCCAGGGCTCTAGAGTCCAAGAACCGAAACTACTGAAGCCTGTGCTCTGCAACAAGAGGAGCCACCGCAACGACAAGCCTGGGAACCACAATGAAGAGTAGCCCCGGCTTGTCACAACTAGAGAAAGCCTGCGTGCAGCAACGAAGACCCAGCACAGCCGAAAGTAATAAATAAATAAACCTTTTTTTTTTTTCAGTGACTACCAAAGATTTTAGATTGAGGTAAAACCCAAAGAGTCTGAAAATAAGATTTATGTAACAACTTTATTGTGAGATAATGCACATACCATGAAATTTATCTATTTAAAACTTATAATTCAGTGAGTTGTAGTACATGCACAGAGGTATGCAGCCATCACTGCAATAAGTCAATTTTAGAACATTTACTTCACTCCAAAAGGAAGCGCTGCATCCTTGGGTAGTTATTCTCAATTCTCCCCCACCTCCAATCCCTCCTCTATCTCCTCGACTCCATCCTTGTGCTGTGCTGTGATTAGTCACTCAGTTGTGTCAGACTCTGCAACCCCATGGATTGCAGTCATGGACTGCAGCCCGTCAGGCTCCACTGTTCTTGGGGATTCTCCAGACAAGAATACTGGAATGGGTTGCCATGCCCTCCTCCAGGGGATCTTCCCAACCCAGGGACTGAACCCAGGTCTCCCACATTTGCCAACTCCAGCCTTACGTAACCATTAATCTGCTTTCTCTCACTATGGATTTGCCTATTCTGGACATTTCATATGAATGGGATCATACAATACGTGGTCTTTTGTGACTGGCTTTTTTCACTTAGCATGTTTTTAAGGCTCACCTATGTTTAGCATGCATTAGTACATTTCTTTTTATTTCTAGGTAATGTCCCATTATTACTATTACTATTATATACCACTTTTTTCAACAACTGGTTTTATCATGAAAGTAACAAAATCTTACTGTAGAAAAAAGATAAATACAGATATAAAGAGAATAAAAATCACTCATAATCCTACCACTGAGAGACAGCTACCATTGTCTATCTTTTGTTTCAGATTTTAGTCTCTGCATGTGTATTTATAAATGAGATCACATTGTGTATCCTATTTGTACAACGTGTATTTTAATAGTGGTAAAATATACATAATATAAAACTTACCATATTAACTATTTTTAAGTGTACAGTTCAGTAGCATTAAGTATATTCATACACTGCACAAACATTAGCACCATCCATCTCGGAACTTTATCTTTCCAAATTGAAGCTCCATAACCATTAAACAGTAACTCCCCATTTCCGCCTCTCCCAGTCCCTGGCAACCACCATTCTGCCTTCTGTTTCTATGAATGTGAGTGAGTGAGTGAGTGAAGTCGCTCAGTCATGTCCGACTCTTTGCGACCCCATGGACTGTAGCATACCAGGCTCCTCTGTCCATGGGATTTTCCAGGCAGGGGTACTGGAGTGGGTTGCCATTTCCTTCTCCAGAGGATCTTCCTGACCCAGGGATCAAACCCGGGTCTCCCACATTGCAGGCAGACGCTTTACTGTCTGAGCCACCAGGGAAGCCTTATGAATCTGATTAGCTCATGTAAAAGGAATTATACAATACTTTTTTGTGAGTGTGTGACTGGCTTATTTTACTTAGCATGATGTCTTCAAAGTTCATCCATATTGTGCATATGTTAGAATTTCCTTCCTTTTTGAGGCTGAGGAATAATATAATATCCCATTGTATGCATTTACCATATTTGTTTATCCATTCAATATTGATGGACACCTTGGTTACTTCCACCTCTTTACTATTGTGAATAATGCTTGTATGAACATAAGTCTACAAATATTTCAAGACCTTGCTTTCAACACTCAGAAGAAGTAGAATTACTAGAGCATATGATTTTGCTGTTCAATTTTTTTGAGGAACCACCATACTATTTTCCATAGTGGCTATACCAGTTTACATTCCCAGCATCTGTATACAAAGATTTCAATTCTTCCATGACTTTGTCAACACTAGCTATTATCTGTCTTGTTGAGCATAGCCACCTCAGTGAATGTGAAGTGATATCTCATTGTGGGTTTTTTTTTTTTTTAATATTTGTTATTTATTTATTTGGCGGCACCAGGGTCTTAGTTGTGGCATGTGGGATATAGTTCCCTGACCAGGGATTGAACCTGGGCTCCCTGCATTGGGAGCCTAGAGTCTTAGCCACTGGACAAACAGGGAAGCCCCTCATTGTAGTTTTGATTTAAATTTCCCTAATGACATTGAGCATCTTTTCATGTGCTTATTGCCTTATATCTTCTTTGGATCCTTTGCCCATCTTTGAGTTGGGTTATCTTTTTATTATCAAGTTGTGAGATTTCTTTATATATTTTGAACACAAGTTCCTTATTAAGCATGTGATTTACAAATATTTCTCCCATTCTGAGGGCTGTTTTTTTTTTTTTTTTTTGCTTTCTTGATAGTGTCCTTTGAAGTACCTGTGCATGAGTGCTAAGTCACTTCAGTCGTGTCTTACTCTTTGCTACCCTATGAACTGTTGCCTGCCAGGCTCCTCTGTCCAGGGATTCTCCAGGCAAGAATACTAAAGTGGGTTGCCACCATGCCCTCTTCTAGGGGATCTTCCCGACCCAGGGATCAAACCCATGTCTCCTGAATTGGCAGGTGGGTTCTTTACCACTAGCCCCATCTGGGAAGCCCTTGAAGTACACAAGTTAATACAAAAATAACTCAATATTTGATAAATGAGCCATGGGACTGGAAATGATCAAACAATATCCCTAAAATGTGGCCATGTTTATTTTCCTTATGACTTATTTTCATGACTATTGTCCTTGTGAAATTTTAGGGTTTTTTTCCTTCAAGCAAACAATGACTCCCAGCTGAATATTGCTCAGCCATTAAAAAAAAAAAAAAGGATTTGAGTCAGTTATAGTGTGGTAGATGAATCTAGAGACAGAATGAAGTCAGAAAGAGAAAAACAAATATTATATTAACACATATATATGGAATCTAGAAAAATGGTACTGATAAACCTATTTGCAAGGGAGGAATAGCGACGCAGACACAAAGAACAGACTTGTGGACACAGTGGGGGAAGATTACGTGCTATGCTAAGTCACTTCAGTCATGTCCGACTCTTTGTGACGCTATGGATTATAACCCGCCAGGCTCCTCTGTCCATGGGATCTCCAGGTAAGAATAGTGGAGTGGGTTGCTACGTCCTCCTCCAGGGGATCTTCCCAACCGAGGGATCGAACTCACATCTCTTACGTCTCCTGTGTTGGTAGACTGGTTCTTTACCACAGTGGGGGAAGGAAAGTGTGGGATGAATTCAGCGAATAGCTTTGAAACATATACATTACCATATTGCAAAACAGATAGCTAGTGGGAAGTTGCTGTGTAACACAAGCAGCTCAACCCAGTGTTCTGTGACAACCTGGAGGGGTGGGAGTGAAAGGGAGGTTCAAGAGGGAGGGGACATATGTATACTTATGGCTGATTCATATTGTTGTATGGCAGAAACCAACATAACATCATAAAGCAATTATCCTTCAATTAAAAATAAATTTTTAAATGTTTTAAATAAATAAGAAACAATGACTTATATAATCATGTCATTTTAAATTGGAATACACAATTGGAAGAAATTTAACAACATCATGATGGATGTATTATCCTCACATCATACAGGGAAAAACTGAGGCTCGGAGAGTGGGCTAGATTCCTAATTCTATCACCCAGTCAATGTTGTCCTTGAACAAGTCACCAGATTGTTGGAAGGATCAAGTAAGCAATGATTATAAACATCCTCATATAAATATCCAGTAAAGAATCTCATTGAAAATAATAAATAGTTCAATTCCTTGTGTGTAGTCACAAAGCTAGTAAGTGGTAGATCTGAGGCTGAGATACAGCTTCAGACTTAGGAGTGTGAGAAGACTCATTTAGGGTTCTTATTTAAAATGCAGATTACCAGTGGAAAAAGAGTATACATCAAGGCTGTATATTGTCACCCTGCTTATTTAACTTATATGCAGAGTACATCATGAGAAACGCTGGGCTGGATGAAGCACAAGCTGGAATCAAGATTGCCAGGAGAAGTATCAATAACCTCAGATATGCAGATGATACCACCCTTATGGCAGAAAGTGAAGAACTAAAGAGCCTCTTGTGAAAGTGAAAGAGAAGAGTGAAAAAGTTGGCTTAAAGCTCAACATTCAGAAAACTAAGATTATGGCATCCGATCCCATCACTTCATGGCAAATAGATGGGGAAACAGGGGAAACAGTGGCTGACTTTATTTTTCTGGGCTCCAAAATCACTGCAGATGGTGACCACAGCCATGAAATTAAAAGACGCTTGCTCCTTGGAAGAAAAGTGAAGACCAACCTAGATAGCATATTAAAAAGCGGAGACATTACTTTGCCAACAAAGGTCTAGTCAAGGCTATGGTTTTTCTGGTAGTCATGTATGGATGTGAGAGTTGTAAAGAAAGCTGAGTGCCGAAGAATTGATGCTTTTGAACTGTGGTGTTGGAGAAGACTCTTGAGAGTCCCTTGGACTGCAAGAAGATCCAACCAGTCCATTCTAAAGGAGATCAGTCCTGGGTGTTCATTGGAAGGACTGATGTTGAAGCTGAAACTTCCAGTACTTTGGCCACCTGATATGAATAGCTGATTCATTTGAAAAGACCCTGATGCTGGGAAAGAGTGAAGGCAGTAGGAAAAGGGGACAACAGAGGGTGAGATGGTTGCATGGCATCACTGACTCAATGGACATGAGTTTGGGTAAATTCTAGGAGTTGGTGATGAGGGAGGCCTGGTGTGCTGCGGTTCACAGGGTCTCAAAGAGTTGGACACGACTGAGCAACTGAACTGAACTGAACTGTTGTGTATATGTGTATGTGTGAAAACTGCCTTAAAACCTCGTTTGCCTGCCATAAGTTGTTTTATTCTTTGTAGAAGGTAGATCAGAATGTGATTAAATGGCACAGAAGGGGTTAAGTTACCAAGGAAAGAGGGATTACTTGTAAAATTTAGTCACTCCCTTTCCTTTTACACCGATTCACCTCTTCCTACGTCAACAAGCGGCAGCACCCAGTTATCCAAGGCACAAAGTTGGCATCCAGTGATCCTCTCTCTAAAGTGGTGGTGGCAATAGCTAACATTTGAGCCAAAATGTGTTCCAGGAAGTATTATGAGGGCTTTAGGTTCATCAAGTCGTTCATCCTCGAAACAACCCTGTTATTATGAGAAACTGAGGCACAGAGAATTAAGTTAAGAAAGAAATTTGCCTGAGATTATACAACTAGCAGCCAGAATCCCAGGCCTTGGGGCTCCCGAGTCCACTGTCTGAAGCTCTAGGGTGGTTGGTACTGATTATCTGTTCTCCTTTGCCTGCCTGTCCCAGAAGGCTTCCTCCTGACTGGTTTCCAGAACTCTCAGGTTGTCACACTCAGTTTTCCACATTTTTATTCTACAACACAAATGGAAACATGCCAGCCCTACACTTTAAAACTCCACCTATCCATTGCTCCCGTGCTCTTGGCAAGTTCAGCTCCTTAGCCCAGGCTGGCCTGTGTTTTGCGGTTGTCATCTCTACCACCTACCTCCGTCTACTACCTTTTAACTTCTTAGTTCCTGGAATTCACCCATGTTGTATTCTCATTGCTTAACCATCTCCCTCACCCCACCCCTCCCCCACATATCCCTGGAAAGAAAGGACTGGCGCTCAGTAACATTGTTAGATGAATTGTTGAAAGGCAAGAGTGGTTTATTATTGCACAAATAAAGTCTGAAATGGTGAAATCTTTCCCTGCGTTTCTTTCAAAACTGGATGATTTCTCATTCAGTGTTCTCATAACATTTCCATCAGGATACTTCATCTTGAAGTGTTACTGTCGGGTTTTGTCTGTATCCTCTCCAAGCCTCCACTTCCTGGTTTCTGGAATTCTCTCCCAGCTCACTACATGTTCTACTGTGAATGGATCAAAGGGCTGAGCAAAACAGTTCTTCGGCTGCCGACCCAAGTGACTAACTTCATGACCTCTCAAGGTCTCACCTCCAAGCTCCACGCAATTGGAAGGAGTGGCCCTGGCTAGCGAGGGGCTCCGGGCACCGCGAGTCCGGGGCAGACAAGCTGTGGGGCTGAGGCGGTCCGAGCCCTCCTTCCCGGCCCTCCCTCCAGCTCTCCGGAGAAGGGAGGGGATGGAAACGCGGGAGAAACGTGGGCTTGGGGAGCCGTGAAAATTTTACGAGTAAAACCCCCTAGGGGAAGACGGCCAAGAACCTGAGGCCTCTCCCCGCGCCAGGCCCACAGGTGATGCCTCCCATCCCCGCTCCTTAACCGGCCCGGGCCTCCTCCCCACCTTCCCTCCTTTTCCCCACTCGGAATAAACAGCCTACAGTTCCCGCGGCTGCAGCGAGAGACGCGAAACGCGCGCCGGGAGCGAGCCCCGGAGGAGGAGGGCCGCGCGGGCCGGGAGCGGGCCCGGGCGGGACACAGCAGCTCGCGCCGCTCCCCCCGCGCTCCGGCGCCGGGCCCGGGCAGGGGCGGCGCGAGACGGGCCTGTCCGCGCGGCTTCCCTCCCCCTCCCTCCGGCCCGGCCGGGGGCGGGGGTGGAGGGGCGAGACGCGGCCCCACTAGGCTGTATACCCTCCCCAGGCAGGAGCGGGCGGAGCCGGGCCCGCCTCAGCCGGCCGCGGCGGGAGCAACGCCGCGCTGCGCCGCGGGCAGCGAGCTCCGCATTCGAACCTCCCTCGCAAAGACAGTCTCCGCCCCACAATGCACCGCGGCGGGCAGCCTTTGAAAAAGCGGCGCGGCTCGTTCAAGATGGCGGAGCTCGACCAGTTGCCTGATGAGAGTGAGTAGCACCTCAAAGCACCCCCATTCTTCCCGCCTGCCGCTTGCCCCCGGGTTGCATCGGCCGGGACGGGCGGCCGTGCCCTCTGCCGAGCAAGTGCGCTGACTGCCAGCCCCGCCGCGGTCCCCTAGTCCTTCCACCTTGGTGTTGCCGCCGCGTCGCCGCCTTTGTTATGGTGTCTGTGTGTTGGTTTCTGGGGTGTGTGAGCGCCAGGGCCGGAAACCGAAAGCCCAGGGGTCCAGCCCGTGAGAGGCGGAGGCAGTGGCAGCTTCCCTGGCCCTGCTTGGGCCCCGGGCCGCGGTGGGGGAAGAGCGGCCCCCGGCCGCGGGGGCTGTCCTCGCCGCCTGCACCGTTCGCCTGGCGCGGAGAGACGCCTGACGGGGTTATGTAACTCGTTGTCCGGGGGCCGAGAAGGTCTCGGGCTGGGGAAGAGGGTGGTCACAGCCCTTCTTCTTGCCCGGGTCTCTGATCCTGTCCTGTCACAGTTTCTGCCGCTGCGGGCACTTCTGATCATCACTGCCCTTCCTATCTTCCTCCTGTGTGTCCACCCCTAGAAGCGTTTCCGTGTCAAAGGGCTGGCCCCTTCCCCTGGGACCACAGGTGGCTGTGGACCTTTCCAGAGGTAATACAGACTGGGTCCACAAGGTTGAGGGAGCCCCCATCCGACTGACTTTCTTCTGTGCGTGTGTGTCTTAGGAATCCTGGGGGTACCTTTATGCAGGGATGTGACCATCACACCAGGCACATACAGTACTCTTCCCTGACTCCCACCCTGTGCATTGCCTCCCTTAACCGTGTTTACTCATCTGATATTCACTTGTGTTTAGTAAGTAAAAGCACTAATTCGTAGTTTAAGCACAATAGAACTTAATTTTGTAGTTTACAATGTTGTATAAAGTATACAGGATAAAGGCAGATATTTTAGTTAATCACAGAAGAGACCTGATTCACACTCACTATCCAGTTTATGTATCCGTGTTATTTATGAGAGTTTTAGTATAAAGAAAACAAAAGTGATTTAACAATCACTGTTAAATCTGTCTGTGCAAGACCCTTAAAATGAGGGCTGAAAACAGCCAATTCTGTTTTCCTCGTGTGGTCATATAATCTTAATGTGTTATAAAGCTGAAAGTTCAAGTTGCCAAACTGGTAAAAAGTTGTATTAAGAGAGTTTGTGTTTCAGATTTGCTCTAGACCAGTGCTGAATTCCAATGGAACTTTCTCAGCGATGGAGATTGTTCTGTTTTGCAACGTCCAGTAGGGTAGCCACTAGCTCTTGGAACTCTTCAGAAATGGCTACGGTGACTTTTAAATTTCATTTGATTTTTGTTAATTTAAGCCTGAATAATTACATATGGCTGTTGACCACTGTATTAGACAAGGCACAACCATAGACCACCAATGAATATTATTATTTCTTGTATGGAGAATACTTTTGTGATTTAGGATGCTCCTAAATAAAGATGGGCCTACACAGTGCACTCATCATCTGGAAATCTTTGCTCTCTTTGTCATAATCTTTTATCACTTCTTAGAAGTCCCAGCCACTTGATAACTTTCATTTAGAATGACACACTAGGGTTCAGATTCCAGCTACACTGTATACTGTAGTCATTTATAGTACTTTGTAACATCTCTGGTACACTAGGGTGTGTGTGGCGTGCACCTTAGCTTGTCCAGTATATGTCTTGTTTAGCTTGACCAGAGGTTGTTGAAAGCAGGGATTGATTTACCTGGTTTGTCACACAGTGCCACAAGTCAGGTGTGTGTGTGTGTGTGTGTGTATATATGCTTAATTTAAATGGAATTGAATGTAGGGTAAGAGGCATGGTTAATGACTGGAGCAGAAGTGATTTCAGTTTGATACTAGAAGTAGCAATATGTTTCTTTGCCAGATTTGGTCAAGGGGGGCTAGTTATAAGTTTATCCAGTAGAATGTATAACATTATCAATGAAAAAGCTACCATTTATTTAGTCCTAATTATGCACCAGATGCTGTGCAAAGCATATTGGATACATTTGCTCATTTAATCCTCATTCCAGTTCAGGTAAGTACTCTTAATGAGGTAGTTGAGGCTGTCTTCAGCCCAGAACTTTCCAGTGAGCCTCTGTGCTAAACAGCTCCTGCTCATTTCACACATCATCTTAGAGGCCCCTCAGGCTTTATGGGTTCAAGATCGACCTCATCATCCTACCCCAGTACAGAGAGCGTTTCCGTGGTTCTGGTTGAATGAATGGCTCCACTGCAATCAGCTAAAACCTAGACTGAAGTTACCTTGCTCACTCCCCATATTTAAGCTTTTACTAAATCTTGTAACTTTTACCTTTTAAATATCTCTCAGTTTTCCCTACTTTTTTTACCTTCATCCTCATCCAAGTTGTCACCATCTCTTCTGCATGATTGACTTCAGCCTCCCATTAATCCACCACCCTAACCCTCCCCCTCAGCCTACACACAGCCAGAGATCCTTTCGAAATATATGTATGTCATCCTATTGCTGAGAACTCTATTGACTACAAGACCCTTTGTGGTCTGGCCATCCCCCATCTCTCCAGCACTATTTTGAACTACTCTCCCTCTCATTCTGTCCCTTTGAGCTAAACTGGACCTTTTTCAATCCATATAATCCCTTGGCTTTCTTTTTTGTAGGGTCTTTGCACATGCTATTCTGTCTACATGGAGCGCTCTTCCTTCCCCTCACTTCCAGTTAACTTCTACTTTATCCTTTAGATCCCATTTTAGGCTTCTGTCCTCCCTGACAGACGATACATCTTCTTATTAAATGTTTTCATGTTACTGTGTAATTTCTTAGTGGCAGCTGTCACAATTGCAGCTTTACATTTGCTACCTTTGGTTAGAAGCCCTACCAGAGAAGGTGCCATTTCTGTTTTTCTTCAAGCTTGCAGTTTCATGCTTGACAGCTGGTTTCTTTCTCCACTCTTTTTTTCATACCACCCTTCTCCTGCCAAGGAGTCCGCAAGCATAATATTGTCCCCTACCCTTCCTTCGTATTCTAAGTGATCTACCTCAGGGCTTTTTTACTTGCTGTTTCTACCACCCTGACTTGTTGCTTTGACCTCCTGTTATCTCATGACGAGTCTTTTTCATGAGTTACCTTCTCAGAGAAGCCTTCCGTAACTACCATATATAAAGTTAGTTACTCTCCACACTGCGATCCCCTACTTATTTCCTTTACAGCAGCTACCACCATTGTCATTATCATTTTATGTTCTTGTTTAAGGTATGCCTCCTCCTGCTACACTGTAAGCTTCCTGAGAACAGAGGCTAGTGCTATACTATCTCTCAAGAAAGGAAGAAGCTTAAAGGTAGTAGGCCAGAATCTGCAAGATGCACTCCCTGCCTTCATGGAGCAGAAACGATATCCTTACAGCTCACATCTCTTCCTTTAGATCTCTGCTCAAATATTACCTTTCAGAGAAGCTAATCATGAGCACCTTTTATAGAAACAGTCTTCCCTCCACCAGCTCCCACCCATCTTGCTTTATTATTTTTTTCCAGTGGTGCTTATCTTCCCTTGATATGTGTGTATGTGTTTATTTCCCCTCAGTAGGATGTAAATTCCCAGGGGAGCATCAGGAGCATGGACTTTGTTTTGCATGCTGTCCGTGTCCCCAGTGCCTACAGGGGCCAGGATGCAGTCATACTCTCTGAATGAGTGAATGGTTACTGCTTTTTCTCAGATGAACCCTGTTTTTCTTGGTAGCTAGGTGGATATGTGTTGCTTCCCAGTTGTGTTGTATTGTTTGATCCTTCTTAGCAAGACCTTATGGCCCTTCTCCTCCACCTTTCCCTTTACAGCTTTACTGCCTTTGGTGGTTAAACTTCAGTTTGCCACGCAGAAGCTGTTAAGGTGCCCTTTTAGCCGTTCTCCACGTCTAGGCAAGAGAATAGGTGGAAAGCAAGAGTGGCTTTGATATTGGTGGGTTGTCTGTTCTATAAGCCTCTTGAGTACTGCCTCTAAGAGAAGTGAGTTGAGGTTTGGAGACCTGAGATGCATAAAAATGTTTCATAGGCAGAACCATGATACTTTATCTGTTACTTCGCATTTAAAGTCTGTTGTCCATTTGTATGAGTTGTAAATAAATCATTGCTGCTTCTGTCTGATTTTTGTACTTAGTTCATGTTTTTCTATCTTCTACTTTATCCCCTGAGATCATTATTTATTTATTTATTTATTTTTGTGTTTTGTGTAATATCATAATGGACTGGCTCTTTTTAGATGTTCAGTTCAGTTCAGTCTCTCAGTCGTGTCCGACTCTTTGCGACCCCATGAATCACAGCACACCAGGCCTCCCTGTCCATCACCAAATCCCGGAGCTTACCCAGACTCATGTCTATCAAGTTGGTGATGCCATCCAGCCATTGCAGTCGTCCCCTTCTCCTCCTGCCCCCAATCCCTCCCAGCATCAGGGTCTTTTCCAATGAGTCAGCTCTTCGCATTAGGTGGCCAAAGTATTGGAGTTTCAGCTTCAGCATCAGTCCTTCCAGTGAACACCCGGACTGATCCCCTTTAGGATGGACTGGTTGGATCTGCTTGCAGTCCTAGGGACTCTCAAGAGTCTTCTCCAACACCACAGTTCAAAAGAATCAATTCTTCAGCACTCAGCTTTCTTCACAGTCCAACTCTCACATCCATACATGACCACCGGAAAAACCATAGCCTTGACTAGACGGACCTTTGTTGGCAAAGTAATGTCTCTGCTTTTGAATATGCTATCTAGGTTGGTCATAAGTTTCCTTCCAAGGAGTAAGCATCTTTTAATTTCATGGCTGCAATCACCAACAGACATTTATAACAAACCACTTAGAAACCTGCCTTTTCTCAATATAAGTAAATGGCTAACCTTTCAAATAACATCACTACTGCCTGGTCTTACATTATATATTTTTTAAGCATAAATGGATGTCACAGTAACAGATGAAAAATAATTGGTTCTAAAATAAAATAAATTTTAAAATGAGGAATGACTATAGTAAAAGAAAAGGTGTTCTAAACACTTTTTTAAATTTAAAAAGGGAGATTTTGCTCACTAATAATTCTATGAATAATTTCTATTTTGGACCACAGAAAGGTTTTTTCCTCCCTGTTACTTTCTTTTATTGTGATATAATTAACATATAACATTGTATTAGTTTTAAGTATGAGTATAATGATTTGATATTTGTATATATTGCAAAACAGTTGCCACAGTAAGTTTAGTTAACACCCATCACCACACAGATACAATTATTTTCTTGTGATGAAGACTTTTAAGATCTACTCTTTTAGCAATTTTCAGAAATATAATACAGTATTGTTAACTTTAGTTACCATGCTATATATTACATCCCCAGGACTTATTTATCTTATAACTGGAAGTGTGTACCTTTTGACCCCCTTCACCTATTTTGCCTATCCTCCACCCCTGCCTCTGACAACCACCAATTTGTTCTCTGTATCTGTCAGTTTGGTAGGGTTTTTTTTTTTTTTAAATTAAAAAAATTTTATTACTCTTTTTTGGCCATGCAGGGTGGATTGTGGGATCTTAGTTCCCTGACCAGGGATTGAACCCCGGCCCTCAGCGGTCAAAGTGCAGAGTTCCACTGGACCGCCAGAGAAGTCCATTTTTTATTTTTTCTAGATGTCCCATATAAGTGAGAGAGATCATACTTTATTATTTTTCAAATGACTTGATCTTCTTTGCAGTATACATATCCAACTCTGAGATTTTCAATTTAGTGCTCTCCCTCTCCCATAAAAGCTTCTTTGTCTATCAGTTTGCCTACAGCTCCTCACCCAAATATCCTGTATTCTTTATTTACACCAGAATCTTTAGTCTAGTGTTTCTCATTATGGGCTTGAGAGTTACCTACAACAGAATCCCCTGAAGGCCTTTATTAATCCTTCAGTTTCTCTGTGCAGGAGGAGCTTCCGGGTTATTCTACTATACACTGTTTTAGTTAGTGAATCCCTCCAGCCTTATGCTAGTCCTTCTTGGCTTCTCTGAATGCCCTAGTCAGACTTGTATCTTTTAAGCGTACATACTTGCATTCATAGACTTCCATTCTAGACTGTTATGACAGTCCCTGGATCATTTCCATTTTCTCTTTTCTAAAACTCTATTACCACTTTTGATCTTTGCCTCAATAAATGTCAGTTCCTTTTTTCTTTTCCTTCTCCAGAACCAGCACACTTTTGGTTGAGGATCAAAACTTGCTTCTGTCCTTACTCCTCCTCTTTCCTCTCTTTCTATGTTTTTTTATCTTACAAAGTTCACCAGTTCTCATAGTTTCAAGCAAAACTCCCAGATGTCTCCAGTTCTTCCATATGTTGTCTGAGTTCTGGTTAATAGCTTGAACTGTCTATTAGTTATTTCTAATTGCATGTTCAACTATGACTTCAACATTGCTAAAACTAAGTGGATCACCAAGTTCTTTTTCTCTCACTCTGATTATGAAGTAATACTGATTTGTTTTCATTGCAGGCTCTTCAGCAAAAGCACTTGTCAGTTTAAAAGGTAAGAATCAGAGCTTGATTCTTTAGATATGGCATAAACTAGGAATTTAATTCATTAAATTAATTTGGTTATAGTATTGTCTTTTCTTTCTAAGTTACGATTCACTATAGCTTTTAAATACTGGTTTTCACTGATGATAACTTTTAAATTCATATGGGAATTTGGCCCTTGGTTTTCTCCCTCTAGAATTATTGATTAAAGTACTTTGTAACTAAACATTCTGAACAGTTCTTACTGGATTTAAATAATGTATTAACAACTGGGCTAAGCTGTATTTTGAGGGCTTCCCAGTCGTTGTTTATTTTTAAAGAATTTTGTGAGCTAAGTAGTAATGCAACTCTCTCGAGATAACACAGTGATAGTGTTATTTTGAGAAAAAGTTAGACTTGTTCCTTGGTCTTGCTATTTCTTTGTATGAGTAGATTAGACCAGTCCTTTTAATGTAATTTTGAAATTTTATCTCTTGAGCAAAGGTTCTACTGGGTAAGTACATTTGGAACCAATCTAAATCTTCTCATAGGCTCATTAGTACTTTTAGTTTTTAAAGCTACCATGTTGTACCTTGGATGGGTGATGTACCAGATCAAGTCCTTCTGGCTTGAGAACACATTATCTTCCAGGATTATCTTCATTTATTTGCCTAGAAGGATCAACCCCATCTGATCTCTTTTGTACTTATTAAAATATATGTCAGAAAAACGACTCCACTATTTTTTTCTCGAAATATTAAAGCCATGTCTCTTTTTAAATATATACAAGGAGCATAAAATTTTTATAGGAAAATTAGAAAATGCTATCAGGTAATTAAAAAGAAATAGAAACAACTATCTTGTGTATACTCATCTCAGTTTTCTCTGTCTCTCTCTAAATAAACATATTTTTATAAAAATTAAACTCACATTCTTTAATTTCACAGTTTTCATGTTTAATATATTTAATCAGTTGATCAGATTTTTTTCTGGTTGAATACAACTCTGAAGATGTTTCACAGAATTAATGAAAAAAAAATACCACATATGTCATTTTTGGATATCAAGGGTTTTACACGTTGAAGCAGAAAACGTTTAGAAGTATGCTCTAAGTTCAAAGTTAAAATTTTTCTCATTTTTCCTTGCCTGCTTTCAGTCAGACTGTACTGAGACAGTTCTTGGCAAATTAGAATAGAGGAATTATTGAAAACCAAAATGAAATAACCCACACATGTTTTAATATGAAAATGTAATAGTTTCAAGTAGAATCGGCTTGTCAAATTATTTAGAAAGTTTGATGAGAAAATACAGAAGAGATTTTTTTCATTTGTAATCAACTAAAATTATTATGGGCAGTATATTTTTTCCATATTGGTAAATATTTCAGATATATTGCTGTTATTAAAAGGCCATATTTATAATATAAGTCCTTTGAACTAAAGTTTAGTATCATAAATAATAATTATTTATTACAGAGGGAAGCTTGTCTAACACATGGAATGAAAAGTACAGTTCTTTACAAAAAACACCTGTTTGGAAAGGCAGGAATACAGGCTCTGCTGTGGAAATGGTAAGGAATTAGTTTTTCTTACTCTTTAGAATATGATAGGTAAATTGTTTGTATTATTGTCCTATACACATTCTTATAGCACTATAAAACTTTTTCTAAGGTTTTTTCCCAGTTCCAACCATTTGTTTCTTTAAATGTCATTAAATAGTATTTGGTCATATCTAGATAAATAATCTGTGATATCTGTTCATCATTAAGCATTTGTAAGTAATTCTTGCTTTAAATAGGCAAACCAAAAAAACTCAACAACCCCAAATCTTACTTTTAATAGATTTTTAATGATTTAATAGATTTTTTTTTTAATAAAAAAAATGTGTGTGACTCCAGACCCTACAAAAAGATTTCTAGATAAGTGGTAAGATATTGAAATCTTGTGGAGGTCAAGGGTAAATGCATTTAAGTTGGGAAGTAGAGATGAGCACTAATTGGCATAACTAACAATTTTGGGGGCCTTTCTTCCTCCCCTAGCCCCAGGAAATTTTAGGGGTTAATCATGAAACACAGAGCTGGGTTAGACGGTAGCTGTCTCAGTAGCCTGGATAGTTGGCCTTACTCTTATCAATCCTGTTATCATCATTTTCTTCTTCCTCTCTACCCACGGTCAGGGGAGGGAAGCAGGGTAGAGGGGACTTCCTGTTAGGGCTATGCGTTGTTAAGGCTCTCAGTGGGTTTAATTTCAAGGGTCCATACCTCTAGTGTCATTTCAGTTGGATGCTTCCCATATGTTGCTATCCCACTGCCCCTGCTTCAGTTCAAAATAGGCAAGGAACTGTCTTGAATGATGAAAGAAGGATTTGAAAAGGGTGTGGATGTTACTGGGATATTATTTCTGGTGTTCTTCTCTATTAATAAAGACTCTGAACCTAGGATGGACTGTAAGTTTTTTCATATTACAGATCCTTAAGTTTGTAATATATTTTGGATACTTAAAAGTTTTTAGTTCATATGCACTTATCAAGCATCTGTTATTATCTCTTCTTTTTATTAAATGGAAATTTGTCAACAATTTTTCATAGCAGATCTAGCATAATATTATATACCTTTAGATTTACTCTCTAAAGTGAGTAAATGTACTCAAAGTCTAGTAAATTTGTCCCAACCCAGTTCTACACAGGAGACACACCATGTGAAACACGCAATTGGTTGGTGTTAATCCAAGCACCAACATAATGAGAACTGGAATTTCCGGAACTTAATTTTCAAGACTACCAGCATATTACATGAAGGCTTGGGTTCTAGTTTTAATTATCAGCTGGGTGTTTCATTTTTAAACAAATTGCATAAATATGTATATTTCTACTTTATAAAATCTAAGATTATTTGTATGCTTTGTATTTTCCATTCTTCCTTCTTCAGTACTGATGATAATTCAGTTAGCTATATTTTCCAAGTGTAGAATTGTGCTTTGGAACAAAAATGAGATATGTTTGGCCATTTCATTAAATAAAAAATTTGTATCATAGCCTTTCAGAAACTCAAAACGAAGTCGGCTCTTTTCTGATGAAGATGACAGACAAATAAATACAAGATCACCTAAAAGAAACCAGAGGGTAGCAATGGTTCCACAGGTATGTGTGTGCTAAAATTTTGTTTCATTGAAAGGAAATGAACAATCACTCAGCATAATAAAGTTTATATTTATCATTCTATCACATTTTGAGTGACAAGTTCTTTTCCTTAAATCATTACTTTGGCTCAGCTCTGTTTTAGTTACCTGAAAAGGGGCATTATTTTATTGATAAACTTTAAACCAGAGTAGAAAGCCAATCCTCAGTCTTACAAATGCACACTCTTCTGTTTTAGGGGGCAGGGGCTCTGCCCCACGACATGCAGGATCTTAGTTCCCTGACCAAGAATCTAGCCTGTGCCTCCTGCAGTGGAAGTGCAGAATCCTAACCACTGGACCACCAGGGAAGGCCCATGTACACTCCTTTTAAGCATGGAGAGAG
The DNA here is from genome assembly GCF_014754425.2 of Oryx dammah. Lineage (NCBI taxonomy): Eukaryota > Metazoa > Chordata > Mammalia > Artiodactyla > Bovidae > Oryx > Oryx dammah. The sequence goes on from NW_024070205.1 coordinate 51,142,955, forward strand.
TGGACATTAAACAGATGAATTTGGCAAATTGGGATCAGCTTGGCATTTTGCATGATATTCAGAGAGGAAAAATCATTTTACTTTATCACTAAGGGAAGTATGTTGAAAACTTTCTTTATCCAGAAGAGGAAAATGTATAGTGAAAAATCGTATTTGCTTTTTCATTTTTGACATCTTTAAAAAAAAAAAAAAAAGTGATAGTAGACATATAAGAATCAAAGGAATGAATGAAAATTAGACAAGGAAATATTAACTTTAAAAATAAAGTAATTTTCTCCTATGAAACTTAAAATTTTTGATAAAGTTATTCCCTACCTTCATTTTTTTTCAAAAGCATTTTAAGATTTTCTAGTAGGATATATTATAGTAGAGGTAATTTTCTTAACCAAAGATTTGGCATCAAATAAATCAGAAGTATTACCAGCAATACGCCCTACCAAAAAAATCCAAAGAGCTTTTACATACCTTTATGGTCATTTCAAATAGTAAAATATATTGTTATCTATAAAATGAACAAAAATTATGAATTTTTTTTAACATCAAGGACAAGTGTACATAAGCATCTAAATTTCAACTTAAAAATTTGAACCAATTTAAACTAATACACAACATGCGTAGCTTGGCTCAGTAGATGTTGGTACAGGTTGAATGAATGTAAGAATAGTCAACAACTTTTCAGGAACTATTATTTTGGGGAAGGAATATAATGTTTCTTTATCATCTAGAGAATTCCATATAAACAGCAGGGGCAATAATCAGTGGCCTTGAGAATAAAATAATGTGGTTTAACTTCTTTTCCACCCTGCCATCTAGTTCTTATTAGTATTATTATGGACATTGCTGTGGTTTTTAACCTTTGTAATACATCAGAATTCCTCCTGCTTTTTACCTTGTTAAGAGTTTACTGCTGCTGCTAAGTCACTTCAGCCGTGTCCGACTCTGTGCGACCCCATAGACGGCAGCCTACCAGGCTCCCCCGTCCCTGGGATTCTCCAGGCAAGAAGAGTTTATTTTTTATCAAAACTATGCACTATGTATAGTTTTGAAATAAAAGGCTTATAACAACAACAAAAAAGAATAGTCAACAACTATTTTTGTATTGACTTTGTGTTTTATTTATTAAAAAAAAATTTTTGCCACACCATGTGGCATGTGGGATCTTAGTTCTCCGACCAGGGATTAAATCCACACCCCGGCATTGGAAGTTCAGAGTCTTAACCACTGTGATCTTGGGTGGCCTCAGCCTGCAGCATCTTGAAATGAGGCTTTGGTTTCCCAGCCAGAGATTGAGGCTGGTAGCACTGATGAGAGCACTGAATACTGACCGCTAGACCAGTGGTCAGTGACAAGGGCCCTGGCCATTCAGCTTCGCAGAAAAAGGATTCCAACAAAGATGGGAAATAGTGAAACGAGTATTTATTAGGAGGATAAAAAAGTACAGTGGACAGACACATGGCCAGACTCAGAGAGAGAGTCATCCCCTCACAGCAGTTTGAATCACTTATCGGCTTTTCTTCCTGTCTTCCTTTGGCCAGTCATTTTGATTTGCCTGGTTCAGAGTCCATATTTGGCATATTTCAGGATTCGCCCACCAAAGAGACATATGGGTAGAGTATCAGTTAGCAACACTCTGCTTTGACCTCCAAGGAGCCTTTCTGCACATACGTGGTCAGGAAGATCTCCTGACTTCAAGAATGAGAAATATGTGGTCTGGGCAGGGTCCATTTCTCCTCTCTTAATTGTTCTGCTGTTCTTATCTTGGAGTTTCAGTCCACAGGGAATGAATCTCCTATTGCTTTACCCTGGGCGGGAGTCCCATCTACCTCCTGCCTCAACTGGACTGCCAGGGAAGTCCCCTGTGTTGACCTTGGAAGAGCTGTATTATTACGATAATTTGGATGCCTTAATTCTATTTAGATTTTTTTTAAAGTTTCCAAACATGGAGTTAATTTTTTTTTTTAATCTCTCTTCAGCTATTTATTAGGAAAAATTTCAAACATACAGAGAACTCTGATCTTTGTGACTTGTGAAACCATCCTCCCTCACGTCTATCCAAAGCCCTCCCCAGGCACATTTCATTCCTTCTGGGACTGTTTACAAAGACCTTTCAACTTCTGAGCAATACAGAACAAATGTAACATAGGACAGATAGGATATGAGACTTATTCAAATATGTGAAAAAATTTTATATCCTCTGAGTTTTCTCTTTTTTAGTCTTACATGCCTAGTTCATTCAGTCTTCATTTATATGATATGTCTTATTTTCTTACCCTCCTAGTCACAGCCTCTGATCTGTTGTGTTCTTTTTGTTTAAAGAGCACCACTCAGAGCTGAAAAATTACTAAAATCCAAATTTACTGAGTCCTTAATATGTTCCAGATCCTGTTCTAAGCACTTCGTATGTAATACTTTGATTTAATCTTCAAATTCCTCATGAGTTAGGTTACTTATTTCACATTCTTCAGATGAGAAAGCAGACACAGAGAAGTTATCTTGTTTAAGATCATAAAGCTGGGAAGTGAAAGCTGATACTGAGTGGCAGACAGCCTGTCTTCAGAGCCTTTCTTTTTTCTGTTGTATCTTTATTGAGATGTAATTAAGAAAGCAGACAATTCAGTATGCTTTAAATATATGCATAGACGTGTGCAACAGTTAGCACAGCCAATTTTAAGACATTTTCATCATCTCAAAAAAAGAAAAAGCAGTAGTAGTCACTCTCCATTTTCTGTTTATTGAATAAACCCTTAGAAGTGTAATTGCTGCAAGGGTATTTACACTTAAACTTTGGAAGATACTACCGAATAATCTATTTATAACAATTGTAATAACTTATATTTCCACTAACAAATTGACTGTATTTCTTCATACTCAACAGAGGAATCTTCAATACAGTTTTATGTCCAGTGAGCCACCAATAACTCAATAGAAATAAGAATAGCACTCTTTCTGATAGTAATATTTTATGATAATTTGGTTATTATTTATGCTAAATGACTCATGACATATAATTTTTATTTACATTAAAAAGTCAACTTTCTAAGTACCATATGGTATCCTGAATTGGATTCTGGGCCAGAAAAAGGACGTTAATGGAAAAACTGAAAAAATCCAAATAAAGTCTATGGTTTAATCGTATTATACCAGTGTTAATTTCTTAGTTTTGACAAACCATGGTTGTATAAGATGTTAACACTAGGGAAAGCTGGATGAAGGGCATGTGGGAACTCTGTACTGTCTTTGCAACTTTTCTATAAATCTACAGTCTTTCCAAAGTAAAGTTTTATATTTAAAAATAAAAAGTTAATTTTAACCTTCATCTACCCTTCAGATCTGCTTCCCTCTTCCATTGGTAACCAACCAATTTTAGACCTCTTTAATACTTCTAAACCTTTCTATATATATTCATAGAAAATATATAGTATTGTTTTCTGTATGTAGTTTAAAAATTACATTTATAGTAGTATTTTCATGATATTGTATCAGTCATCATTCTGTAATTTATCTTTTCACTCAAAAGTCTGTTGGTTTGTTTTTTTTTTTTTTTTTGTCTTGTGGCTTGTAGAGATCTTAGTTCCCTGACCAGGGATTGAAGCTAGGCCCCCTGCAGTGGAATCAAAAGTTTGTTTTTGAGATCTGGCCATGCTGACTGATTTAGACAGGCTTCAGTGTTTCATTTCTTTTTGCTATTTTGTAGTATTCAACCTTATACCATAATTTATTTATAAGTTCTCTATTTATGGGCATTCAAGTGGTTTCTGAATTTTCACTATTACACACAATGCTGTGGTGAACATCCCAAGCATGTTTTTATAAATTTGCAAGTGTTTTCTAGGACAGATGCCTAAAATGTGGATTTACTGGATCACAGGATATGCACATTTAAAGTTTTTAAAGTAGTGCCAGATTATTCTCCAAAGAAATTGTACTGGCTTATACTTTCAACCAGTAATATATCACAGTACCTATTTTATCTAATGCTTATCAACCCAGTATATAACCAAACAGCTAGATTTTTGCTATTCTCCTAACAGCATCTCATTTGTTTTAGTTGGTATGTCATCTGTGAGTGATGGTGAGATACTTTTCATATACATTTATAAACGTTCTTTCCTTTGTTTTAAACTTTCTCCTATTTTTTTTTTTATTTTTAAACTTTATTCATTTATTTACTTATTTTTGTCTGTGTTGGGTCTTTGTTGCTGCACACTGGCTTTCTCTAGTTGCAGCAAGCAAGGCCTACTCTTTGTTGTAGTGTGCGGGCTTCTCATTGCAGTGGCTTCTGCTGTTGCAGAACTCAGGCTCTAGGGTGTGGACTCAGTAGCTGTAGCTCATGGGCTGTTGCTCCACAACATTTGGAATCTTCCTGGACCAGGGATCAAATCTGTGTCCCCTACATTGGCAGGTGGATTCTTATCCACTGTAATAGCAGGGAAGTCCTTCTCCCATTTTTAAAAGTTAAATTGTTGGTCATTTCTGATTAATTTGTAAGAACTTTGTATATATTAAGAATATTAGTCCTTTGGCTATTTATATTATAATTTTTTTCAGAGTTTGTATAATAGTTTGTCTTTTGCTTTGTTTCTGTATTTTTTACCAAAGAGGACTGAAAAAGATCCTATAGGTCAAATATATCTATTTCCTTTTAATGAGTTTTTGATTATATGATCAGAAAAACCTTCCCTAGTCTAAAATTTATAGTTTTAGAATTCCCTATTATTTCATTTTTTAAAAAAAAATGTTTAAATTTTCAACTGTCTGAAATTTATTTTGGAGTAAGGAATGAGGTAAGACTGCAACCAGATTTTTTTTCCAGAAGACTGTTCAGTTGTCCTGGTAACATTTACTGAATAATACATCTTTTTTACATTGGTTTATAATGCAACTGCATGACAAGCTAAATTCTGTATATATTTGTGTTTATTTCTAGACTTCCTATCTCTTTATATCTAGTATATCTCTCTATGTGCTAGTATCAAATTATTTTAATGTGACTTTATATTGTGTTTTAGCCTCTGATATAACATTACTTATTTTATTTTAAGATTTTCCTGAGTATTCTTTCACATTTATTTTTCCTTATGAACTTTAGAATCAACTTGACTAGGAAAAAGAGTCTGTTGGGATTTCCATTGATATTGCAGTAATATTATAAATTAATTTGGGGAATATGACATGTAACATTGGGACTACTCATCCAAGAACTGCTTGTAGTTCCACTTATTCAAGCTTTTTTTGCCCCTTTTTTGTTGTCATTTAGTTGCTAGGTCATGTTCAACTCCGTGTACCGCAGCATATGGCTTCCTTGTCCTTCACTATCTCCCAGAGTTTGCTCAAACTCATGTCCATTGAATCAGTGATGTCATCCAACCATCTCATCCTCTCTTGCCCCCTTTACCTCTTCCTGCCTTCAATCTTTCCCAGCATCAGGGTCTTTTCCAAGGAGTCAGTTTTTCATATCAGGTGGCCAAAGTATTGGAGTTTCAGCTTTAGCATCAGTCCTTTCAATGAATATTCAGTACTGATTTCCTTTCAGATTGACCGGTTTGATCTCCTTGCAGTCCAAGGGATTCTCAAGAGTCTTCTCCAACATCACAGTTCAAAAGCATCAATTCTTCAGCACTCAGCTCTTTATAGTCCAACTCTTACATCTGTACATGACTACTGGAAAAACCATAGTTTTGCCTAGACAGACCTTTGTTGGCAAAGTAACATCTCTGCTTTTTAATACACTGTTTAGGTTGGTCATAGCTTTGCTTCCAAGGAGCAAGCGTCTTTTAACTTCATGGCTGCAGTCACCATCCACAGTGATTTTGGAGCTTTAGAAAATAAAATCTGCCACTGTTTCCATTTTTTCCCTCTCTGTTTGCCATGAAATGATGGAACTGGATGCCATGATCTTAGTTTTTGAATATTTGGTTTTTAAACCAACTTTTTCCACTCTCCTCTTTCATCTTCATCAAGAGGCTGTTTAGTTCCTCTTCTCCTTCAGCCATTAGGTTGGTGTCATCTGCCAATAGGTTGTTGATATTTCTCCTGGCAATCTTGATTCCAGACTTTAAATTTCTTTTCCATGTCAATCTTGCACATTTCTTAAGTGTATTCCTAGGTGTTTAATACTTTGTTCTCACCATTTTTGCTGTAATAAACAATATATTTCTTGTTTTATTGCCTAATCTGTTTTCATTTATATAGAGAGAAGATAATATCTTTTAAAAATAGAGAATTTTGGATAACAGCTTTGTTATCTCCTGCTTTATTAAATTCTTATAGTTGATTTTTTTGAGTTTTCTGGGGAGGTCATGTCACCTGCAAATTTACAGTTTTATTCCTTTTCTTCAGTTGGCTAATTCCACCATCAAATCAACGTCAAAAATAGTATAATCAACATCTTTATCATATTCCTTCCTTTAATGAGAAATGTTCACAATTTTAACGCTGAATATGATCCTGACTTTTGGATTGGTTTGGGGAGAAATGTGTTATTTATTTTTGGCTGTGCTAGATCTTCCTTGATGCATGGGCTTTTCTTTAGTTGTGGAGAGCAGAGGCTACTCTATAGTTGCCGGGTACAAGCTTCTCATTGCAGTAGCTTTTGTTATGGAGCATGGGCTCTAGGGCACATGAACATCAGTAATTGTGGCACGTGAGCTCAGTAGTTGCGATTCCCGGGCTCTGGAGCACAGGCTCAATAGTTGTGGCACGTGGGTTTATTTGCTCTGTGGCATGTGGGATCTTGCCAGATCAGGAATCGAACTCATGTGTCCTGAATTGGAAGGTGGATTCTTTACCACTGAGCCACCAGGGAAGCCCGAGAAATGTGTTTTGAAGGTTAAGAAAGTACTCATCTATTTTTATTTTCTTGGTCAGTATAATTAAAGGCTTATTAATTTTTGTTGATTTTTTTCTTCAAACAATTTTTTATTGTATTGAATTTTCTTCTATTGGTTTTGTTTTTTATTTCTATTATTTTTGCTCTGATATTTATTATTTTCTTCCTCTACTTGCTTTGAGTTTTCTTTGTTCTTTTTTTTCTCTAATTTCTTAAGGTGGAAGGATAAGTCATATTTGAAATTTTTCTTTTATTCTAGTACAAGCATTTACCCAATGAATTAAATTTTTCTTTCAGGTACTGCTTTAGCTGTATCACTTAACTTTTGGCATATTGTGTTTTTTTCAGTCATTTTGTCTATTTTTATTCCATTAAGATTTTTTTTTAGTAGATACTGGATTTTATCAAGTGTTTTAGCATCAGTGGAAGTGATCATATGATTTTCATTATTTCATTTATTAATAATGGCATGTTACACTAATAGTTTTCTAATACTGGCCCTTTTTTATATTCTTGACATGAATTTCACTTGGTTGTGTTGTATTTTTTTGATGTTCTGATGATGTTTTTTAAGCTTTTTAAAAAATGAAATATAATTGATATATTACCTTTAGGTATACAATATGATAATTTCACTGTTTGTGTATATTGTGAAATGATCATCATAGAAAGTCTAGTCTAGTTAACATCCATCCCTGTAGTTACAATTTTTTTTTCTTGTGATGAGAACTCCAAAAATTTATTCTTTTAGCAACTTTCAGATATATGGTATGATATAGTCACCATGCTGTACATTACATACCCATAACATACTTATTTTATAACTGGAAGTTTGTATCCTTTGACCATTTTTTATTCATTTCATCTGTCCCCCTACCCTCTCTGGCAACCACTAGTCTGTTCTCTGTTGAGTTGGGTTTTTTGAGGGGAGAGGAGTGATTTTTTTTTTTAAGTTACACATATAAGTAAAAGTATATGGTGTTTATCTTTCTCTGACTTATTTCAGTTAGCATGATGTCCTCAAGGCCTATCCACATTGTCACAAATGGCAAAATTTCCTTCTTTTTAATGACTGACTAATATTCCATCTGCATATATAACACATTTTCTTTATTTGTTCATTTGTCAGTGTGTGCAGCAGTTGTTTCCATGCCTTGGCTATTGTAAATAATTCTCCAGTGAACTTGAGGGTGCATGTATCTTTTGGAGATAGTGAGTTCATTTTCTTTGGATAAACACCCAGAATTAAAATTGCTGGATTATGTGGTACATCTATTTTTAATTTTCTGAGCAACCTCCATACTGTTTTGCTTTCTGGCCACACCAATTTACATTTCCACCAGCAGTTTACCCAGGGTTCTCTTTTTTCACATGCTCTCCAACACTTGTTATTTCTTGTGTTTTTGATAATAGTCATTCTTATAGATGTGAGGTAATATTCTTCCTGTGGCATTTCCTTGATAGTGATGTTGGGCACCTTTTCATGTACCTTTTTGCCATTTGTGTTTCATCTTTGGAAAAATGTCTGTTCAACTCCTCTGCCCATTGTTAAATCAGATTGTCTTTTTGTCGTGGAGTTGTATGAGTTCCTTATATATTTTGGGTATTAACCTCTTGTCAGATATATGATTTGGAAATATTTTCTCCCGTTCTGTAGCCTGCCTTTTCATTTTGTTTATTGTTTCTTTTGTGGTGCAGGAGCTTTTTAGTTTGATGTAGTCCTACTTGTTGATTGTTGCTTCTGTTGTCATCTCCAAAAAAATTATCACCAAGACCAATGTCAAGATTTTCCCCTATATTTTCTTCTAGGAATTTTATAGTTTCAGGTCTTGTATTTACATTTAAGGCTTTAATCTGTTTGAGTTTATTTTTGTGATGTAAGACAGGTAGCCAGTTTTATTCTTTTCCTTGTGAAAACCATTTCCAACACCATTTATCAAAGAGACCATCTTTTCCCCAATTGAGTATTCTTGGTTACCTTGTCAAATATCAATTGACCATATTTGCATGCATTTATTTCTGGGCTCAGTTCTGTTCCATTGGCCTAACCTATCTGTTTTTATGCTAGTCCTATCACATTTTGATTACTATAGCTTTGTAATATAGTTTATAATCTATATTATTAGATTAGGGAGTGTGATGCCTCTGGCTTTGTCCTTTTTTCTCAAGATTACTTTGGCTACTCAGGGTTCTTTTGTGGTTTCATAACAGTTTTTGGATTGCTTTTTCTATTTCTGTGAAAAACGCCATTGAAATTTTAATAGAGATTGCATTCAATCTGTAGATTGCTTTGGGTATTATGGACATTTTAACAATATTCTTCCAATCCATGAATATAAAACATCTTTGCCAGCATTTTTAAAATTCATATAAATTAGTGATATTTCCTGCATGTTCTTTCTCTTAATCTCGCTCACAATTGTATCAGAGTCCTTACTGGTCTTTTCTAGGCCAAGAACTGCGGAAATAGTTTCCTAAATATCTTCTTCCTATATACCTAAATTGAAATTGTACTGTAGAGCAAACATTGTGGGGGCAAATATTTCACCCTCCTTGTCAAAATTTGTTTTGAAACTGGAGGCTTTAACTTTGTAAGAAATAATCACAATGTGTATTTGTTAAATAATAACAAATTTATTTTGTATATTGTTGAATCTTTTTGAGTACTTAACCATAATCTTTACCTTTTTACAAGTGTAGTCAGTATTATGGATGTTCACTTTTACTTAATGGGACTGTAATTAATCTCTCTTTTTTTTATTGTATAGAAATTTACAGCAACAATGTCAACACCAGATAAGAAGGCCTCACAGAAGATTGGTTTTCGATTACGTAACTTACTCAAGCTTCCCAAAGCACATAAATGGTGCATATATGAGTGGTTCTACTCAAATATAGATAAGTAAGTATCACGGCTCATATCATAAATATCATTTGAATCAGAAGTTTAAGGTTTTCACATGTTAAAAGCCTCAACTTTTTCTAGAGGTCTATTTTGATTCTGTTTTTTTCCTGAATTTCTTTTCCTATTCCTCATTCTTGTTTGATCTGTTTCTGTTGTTCATGCTTTTCTTGCTTCCTCTTTTTTGTGAAAAATCAAATGACAGTATAATTTCTATATTATAATTTACAAAGACTATGCAGTGGAGATACCCTGAAAACAAAGCACCATTATTTTGCAGTGAATGGGACTTGTTTTATAAATCTTAAGATTTTAAATGCTAGTATAGTAGTAGAGAAACAGTTGTGAATGGTAAAAGTGATTCGGGAAGATTTTTAAGAGTCTTTCTATTTAGGGGATGATATTCATGCACTTTTTCGTTATATGTTAAGTGTTTGTTTAGAACATAGTAAGAGATTTGGGTGAAATCCAATTATTCAACAACAGAATTCATTGAGGAAAGATTCTGATTTCTCATCCACTGCAATCTATTCTTATCTAACCCATGCTTGTCGGTGGTACTTGCTTTGCTGGCTACTTATCTTTATTTCCTTTCTCTATTATTAGCAGTTGCCTACTCTGAACCTTGTTAATCTCAAGAACATTCATATTTAAGCCCAAGACATTCATGTGTCATTACTAAGACTGATTCCTCGTTTCTCAAACTCATCAATAAAATTGTCTTATTTTTGTCCACAAATTTTTTCATTATCTTAATTAAGAGAGCTCTCAGGGTGTCCTAGTATAATCTGTGTTCTGCATTTCCTAAGAACTAATCTAACTCTTTAGAGTCCCCTAGTTTCCTAAAACTAATTTACTATCAAAGCAAACTCCTTGGTGATGGTATTTATTATCTTTGGGACAAAGATACTTTGTAGTTTACATTCTTTATCCTCACCAGATACAATGATAGTGCTAAAATAGCTTCCCAAAGGATAGGAGATTTAATGAAAATCAGTGTCTCCTAGAATCTCAAGCACAGACAGTACCTCTTGAGTAACTTTTATACATTATTTGTTTTATAAATGTAAACGATTTAATTTAATTTTAACACTTGGAATTTGTGCCCATTTTGTATATATTTTGGGTAGAAGTGAAAGTTTGGTGTCTTGGGATTGATTGATGCTCAAAATTGGAATGCATATTTTGCATTTTATGTCTCAAGCTGTATATTAACTTAAAATACCATTTCTCTTTTACAGACCGCTTTTTGAAGGTGACAATGACTTCTGTGTATGTCTAAAGGAATCTTTTCCTAATTTGAAAACAAGAAAATTAACAAGAGTGGAATGGGGAAAAATCAGGAGGCTTATGGGGAAACCACGGAGGTAAAAATAATGTTTTTGTTTAAAAGACTAGTACCAAAACATAACTTTCCAGAGTAGTTATATGTTAAATATATTCTATTGACCAGTGTTAATGTAGATGCTTTTTATACTTAAGCAACTTGTTATTAAATACACAATTTCATTTTTCTTCAGATCACAAGCCTTGAACATAATTTTTTTATATTAGCTGTGCCCCACTAAGAGAAACCCAAGTAAGATGGTAGGCGCTGAGAGAGGGCATCAGAGGGCAGACAGACTGAAATCACAATCACAGAAACCTGGCCAATCTGATCACATGGACCACAGCCTTGTCTAACTCAGTGAAACTAAGCCATGCCATGTGGGGCCACCCAAGACAGACGGGTCATGGGGGAGAGGTCTGACAGAATGTGGTCCACTGGAGAAGGGAATGACAAACCACTTCAGTATTCTTGCCTTGAGAACCCCATGTTCTGAATAGTATGAAAAGGCAAAAAGATAGGACACTAAAAGATGAACTCCCCAGGTCGGTAGGTACCCAATATGCTACTGAAGATCAGTGGAGAAATAACTCCAGAAAGAATGAAGGGATGCTGCTGCTGCTAAGTCACTTCAGTCATGTCCGACTCTGTGCAACCCCAGAGACGGCAGCCCACCAGGATCCCTGGTCCTTGGGATTCTCCAGGCAAGAACACTGGAGTGGGTTGCCATTTCCTTCTCCAGTGCATGAAAGTGAAAAGTGAAAGTGAAGTCACTCATTCATGTCCGACTCTTTGCGACCCCATAGACTGCAGCCTACCAGGCTCTTCTGTCCATGGGATTTTCCAGGCAAGAGTACTGGATTGGGTTGCCATTGCCTTCTCTGAATGAAGTGATGGAGCCAAATCAAAAACAACATCCAGTTGTGGATGCGACTGGTGATAGAAGCAAGGTCCGATGCTGTAAAGAGCAAAATTGCATAGGAACCTGGAATGTTAGGTCCATGAATCAAGGCAAATTGGAAGTGGTCAAACAGGAGATGGCAAGAGTGAACGTCGACATTCTAGGAATCAGTAAACTAAAATGGACTGGAATGGGTGAATTTAACTCAGATGACCATTATATCTACTACTGCAGGCAGGAATCCCTTAGAAGAAATGGAGTAGCCATCATAGTCAATGAAAGAGTCCGAAATGCAGTACTTGGATGCAATCTCAAAAACGACAGAATGATCTCTGTTTATTTCCAAGGCAGACCATTCAGTATCATGGTAATCCGAATCTGCGTCCCGACCAGTAACACTAAAGAAGCTGAAGTTGAACGGTTCTATGAAGACCTACAAGACCTTTTAGAACTAACACCCAAAAACGATGTCCTTTTCATTATAAGGGACTGGAATGCAAAAGTAGGAAGTCAAGAAACACCTGGAATAACAGGCAAATTTGGCCTTGGAGTACGGAATGAAGCAGGGCAAAGACTAATAGAGTTTTGCCAAGAGAACGCACTGGTCATAGCAAACACCCTCTTCCAAAAACACAAGAGAAGACTCTACACATGCATATCACCAGAAGGTCAACACCGAAGTCAGATTGATTATATTCTTTGCAGCCAAAGATGGAGAAGCTCTATACAGTCAGCAAAAACAAGACCAGGAGCTGACTGTGCCTCAGATCATGAACTCCTATTGCAAAATTCAGACTTAAATTAAAGAAAGTGGGGAAAACCACTATACCATTCAGGTATGACCTAAATCAAATCCCTTATGATTATACAGTAGAAGTGAGAAAGAGATTTAAGGGACTAGATCTGATAGAGTGCCTGATGAACTGTGGACGGAGGTTCGTGACATTATACAGGAGACAGGGATCAAAACCATCCCCAAGAAAAATGCAAAAAAGCAAAATGGCTGTCTGGGGAGGCCTTACAAATAGCAGTGAAAAGAAGAGAAGCGAAAAGCAAAGGAGAAAAGGAAAGATATACCCATTTGAATGCAGAGTTCCTAAGAATAGCAAGGAGAGATAAGAAAACCTTCAGTGATCAGTGCAAAGAAATAGAGGAAAACAACAGAATGGGAAAGACTAGAGATCTCTTCAAGAAAATTAGAGATACCAAGGGAGCATTTCATACAAAGATGGGCACTGTAAAGGACAAGGACAGAAATGGTATAGATATAACAGAAGCAGAAGATATTAAGAAGAGGTGGCAAGAATACACAGAAGAACTGTACAAAAAAGATCTTCATGACCCAGATAATCACAATGGCGTGATCACTCACCTAGATCCAGACATCCTAGAATGTGAAGTCGAGTGGGCCTTAGAAAGCATCACTACGAACAAAGCTAGTGGAGGTGATAGAATTGCAGTTGAGCTATTTCAAATCCTGAAAGATGATGCTGTGAAAGTGCTGCACTCAATATGCCAGCAAATTTGGAAAACTCAGCAGTGGCCACAGGACTGGAAAAGGTCAGTTTTCATTTCAATCCCAAAGAAAGGCAGTGCCAAAGAATGCTCAAACTACTGCACAATTGCACTCATCTCACACGTTAGCAAAGTAATGCTCAAGACTCTCCAAGCCAGGCTTCAGCAATACGTGAACCGTGAACTTCCAGATGCTCAAGCTGGATTTAGAAAAGGCAGAGGAACCAGAGATCAAATTGCCAACATCCGCTGGATCATGGAAAAAGCAAGAGAGTTCCAGAAAAACATCTATTTCTGCTTTATTGACTATGCCAAAGCCTCTGACTGTGTGGATCACAATAAACTGTGGAAAATTTTGAAAGAGATGGGAATACCAGACCACCTGAAACCTGTATGCAGGTCAAGAAGCAACAGTTAGAACTGGACATGGAACAACAGACTGGTTCCAAATAGGAAAAGGAGTATGTCAAGGCTGTATATTGTCACCCTGCTTATTTAACTTATATGCAGAGTACATCATGAGAAATGCTGGGCTGGAAGAAGCACAAGCTGGAATCAAGATTGTAGGGAGAAATATCAGTAACCTCAGAAACGCAGATGACACCACCCTTATGGCAGAAAGTGAAGAATGAAAGAGCCTCTTGATGAAAGTGAGAGGAGAGTGAAAAAGTTGGCTTAAAGCTCAACATTCAGAAAACTAAGATCATGGCATCTGGTCCCATCACTTCATGGCAAATAGGTGGGGAAACAGTGGGAAAAGTGGCTACCTTTATTTTTCTGGGCTCCAAAATCACTGCAGATGGTGATTGCAGCCGTGAAATTAAAAGATGCTTACTCCTTGGAAGGAAAGTTATGACCAACCTAGACAGCATATTAAAAAGCAGAGTCATTACTTTGCCAAGAAAGGTCCATCTAGTCAAACCTATGGTTTTTCCAGTAGTCGTGTATGGATGTGAGACTTGGACTGTGAAGAAAGCTGAGCACCGAAGAATTGATGCTTTTGAACTGTGGTGTTGGAGAAGACTCTTGAGAGTCCCTTGGACTGCAAGAAGAATCAACCAGTCCATCCTAAAGGAGATCAGTCCTGGATGTTCATTGGAAGGACTGATGTTGAAACTGAAACTAATACTTTGGCTACCTGATGCAAAGGGCTGACTCATTTGAAAAGACCCTGATGCTGGGAAAGATTGAAGGAAGGAGAAGGGGACGACAGAGGATGAGATGGTTGGATGGCATCATCAACTCAATGGACATGGGTTTGTGTAAACTCCGGGAGTTGGTGAAGGACAGAGAGGCCTGGCGTGCTGTGGTTCATGGGGTTGTAAGGAGTCGGACAGAACTGAGCAACTGAATTGAAACTGATGCCCCACTAGATCCCAGAAAATATTTAAGGATGCCCTCATAAGCATTTAATGAAGCTGTGAGATTATACATACATTATTGTTACCTTTTTAAAAACTCTTATTATTGCTTCAAGATAATAAGTGATCCACTTATTATCCTTTCCACAAATGCATGTTTTACTTTATATAAAAATGAATCAAGTGAATATATCTAATATGTTACATCCTGAGAATTGCTTTTCAAATTACCTTTTATGTGAAACTACCTTTCCTTTTCTAGTGTTATCTTCCTTTCTTAATATATCAGAAAATCTTATATTACTTTTGAGTGAAATGTTATACTATATATCATTAGTTTTCATGTTTGATCTGTCAGCCTAGTAAAAGCATGTTTAAGAGTTTTTCACTTTAAATGGTAGGAAGATTTAGGGGAGACTTGAAATATAAAGTGACTTGAACAAATAGACCTGGAATTTAGTTTACATGATTTCTGTAGATAATAATGAAATTCAAGGAGAACTTTTCATTGAACTGGTTTACATTTATTTTAGCTATTGTATTAAAAAGTGTCACTGCTGCTATTGTTTTAAGTATTTCCCTCATTTATAAGAACAAATTAAAATGCGATGTGTATTGTGTTTCACACAGGTAATTTATGGTCTTTGGTAATTAGGCCATTTGGGGGCTTTTTGCTGTAACTTTACATGTTTGAGTAAATTGAGCCACACTGTTTCTGATTATTGTCAGAATGAGGTATTAGTCACTATTTTATTGTTTAGTTGTAATTCTGCAGTTTGTCATTATTTCTCTTGTTAATTTATCCTCTGTTAATAGGGTTACCATAACATTGTTGAATCTTAGAGTTCTTTACTTCATCAAGATAAATTAACAGTTTAAATCAAGTCTTTATTATCAGCAAAAGTTTGTAGTTTTTCTTTTTTTTTGAGGAAGCTGATGTACACTACAAATTATTGATATGACATACTTTTTTGAAATATCCTAAAAAAAAGAAGCCAGGAAAGAGCTTAGCAGGAAATGTGCAGAATACTTAGCATTCTAAAATCAGTCCCAGTGAAAATATCAGTAGCCGTTTTTAAAAAAAAAAAAAACTAGACCAACTCATTCTAAATTTCACATAAAGAGAAGAAATCAAGCAGGAAGAACTAGGAAAATTCTGAAGAAAAAAGTAATAAGGGGAGATTATGTAGTATCATACATACGTTTGTAGTATGTATTATCTCATATTAACATTGATATAACATGATCATAATCAAAATGATGTCATAGTGGTGCTTGAATAAAAAGATGAAAAGGAGAGAAATTCCATGAAATTAACACAGCACTGTAAATCAGTTATACTCCAGTAAAGTTAAAATATCTTTATTGAATCAAAGATGTGCACAGAATTTTAATACATAATAACACTGATTGCATCTCAGGCATACAGGGGAGAAGGAGATTAAATTATTTATTCAGTGGATATTGAGACCACTCTGAAGCAATCTAAGAAAACACAAGTTGATTTCATACCTCAGACCTTACACCAGGAAAGATTTAAAAGGATCAAAGGTTCAGATTTTTTTAAATGAAACAGTAAAACTACTAGAGGAATCTGTAGAAGAGTTTGGGTTAATCTTGAATTGGGGAAGATCTTTTTAATAGTCCTCAGAGCTAGGAATCATAAAAGAAAAGATTGATAAATTTGATTTTATTAAAAAAAAAAAAAAGCATTCTGTATCACTCACCCCCAGAAAACCCCATAAAGTCAAAAGACAGTGACAGAAATATTTATAATTCTTGCCACAAAGAACCAATGTCTAAATATGTGAAGAACTACAAATCAGTTCAGTTCAGTTCAGTCTCTCAGTCGTGTCCGACTTTTTGCAACCCCATGGACTGCGGCATGCCAGGTCTCCTGGTCTATCACCAACTCCCAGAGTTTACTCAAACTCATGTCCATTGAGTCAGTGATGCCATCCAACCGTCTCATCCTCTGTCGTTCCCTGCTCCCGCCCTCAATCTTTCAGTTCAGTTCAGTTCAGTCACTCAGTCGTGTCCGACTCTTTGTGACCCCATGAATCACAGGACGCTAGGCCTCCCTGTCCATCATCATCTCCGGGAGTTCACACAGACTCACGTTCATCGAGTCCGTAATGCCATCCAGCCATCTCATCCTCTGTCGTCCCCTTCTCCTCCTGCCCCCAATCCTTCCCAGCATCAGAGTCTTTTCTAATGAGTCAACTCTTCTCATGAGGTGGCCAAAGTACTGGAGCTTCAGCTTTAGCATCATTCCTTCCAAAGAAACCCAGGGCTGATCTCCTTCAGAATGGACTGGCTGGATCTCCTTGCAGTCCAAGGGACTCTCAAGAGTCTTCTCCAACACCACAGTTCAAAAGCATCAATTCTTCGGTGCTCAGCCTTCCTCACAGTCCAACTCTCACATCCATAATCTTTACGAATCAGTAAAAAATATCAAATAACCTGTAATAAAAATGTCTGTTTATACAAACAGTACCTAAGAAAGGAGAAAGAAGTGGCTCTTCTAAACAGATGAAAGAGTTCAATCTTACTTATAATGAGAAATACAAAATCAAAGTATGCCAAGATCCTGTTTTTTAGCTATCAGAACAGAGTTCCTAAAGTTTGAATATATTGGATTGGCAGTGATGTGGTGAAAAAGCCACTGGTGGTGAGAGAGTAAATTTATGTAATCTCTGTGAAGGGCAGTTTGGTAATATCTGCAAATTTACAAATTCCCATACTCTTTGACCTAGTACTTCTCTGAGTACTTATACATGGATGAAATGACATGTACAGTGCTATTTATAGAAGCAAAAGATTTTTAAAAACCTAAGTGTCCATAAATAGAGGAATGACTAATTAAAGTAGGGTACCTCAATATAGGAGAAAACTGAAATCATTTAATTTAAAATCAGAGAAAGTTTCTTATGTACTGCTAAGATACTTTAAGAAAGCAGAAAACACAACAGAGCACAGTGAAGCTATTTGAGAAAAATAGGAAGGGAACATAAGTATTTCTTGCATGTATATTTCTAAAGTTTAATATCAATAAAGGGGATGTACAAAATTTATTGTCATCATCTGGAAGACAGGATAGAAAACCGAGGGACAAAAATATTAGTTTTCTTTTTTTAATCTCATTTAATTAGTTATTTTTGGCTGTGCTGGGTCTTCATTGCTACATGGGCTTTCTCTAGTTGCAGTGAGCCAGGGCTGTTCTTCCTTGCAGTTTACAGGCTTCTCAGTTTTCCCTTGCTGAGGGCGCGGGCTCTAGAGTGTGGGCTCAGTAGTTGCAGTTGCATGGGCCTCGTTTCTCTGTGGCATGTGGTATCTTCCTGGACCAGGGTCAAACTAGTGTCCCCTGCATTGCAAAGGAGACACTTAACCGCTTGACCACAAGGGAAGCCCTAGAGTTTTCAATGCCTTTTGAACCTTTTAAATTAGAAGCCTATGAATGTATTTATTATGCAAAAATGCTATTTAAATAATCTATTGCCAAAAGTATGTATTGTATCCAGAAGGTATGAAGAACTCTGAAAATTCAGTAATAAAGCTCAGACAGGGAAATTCCTTGGTTGTCTGCTTGTTAGGGATCCACACTTTTCACTGCAGAGGGCACAGGTTTGATCCCTGGTTGGGGAACTTAAATTCTGTATGCTGCGTGGTGCAACCCAAAAATAAAAAGAATCAAACATCCCATTTAACAAATTGGTAAAAAAAATTTTTTAATAGATCAGTGATGTAGAGATATCATATAAACCAATAAGAGGATATTAAACATAATTAATCATTAGGAAAATGCAAATTAAAACCACAGTGTTTAAAAATTTACACAACTAAGCATGCCAAGTGTTGGTGAATCTGTGTCAAAACTTGAACTCATACACTGCTGATGGGAATATAAATGGTATAACCACTTTGAAAAAACTGGCAGTTCCTGTCCCTTTATTTTTTTATAAGACTTTTTAAGAGCAGTTTTAGATTTGCAACAAAATTGAGAGGAAGGTACAGAGATTTTCCATTTACTGCCCCTCCC
This sequence comes from Oryx dammah, assembly GCF_014754425.2. Lineage (NCBI taxonomy): Eukaryota > Metazoa > Chordata > Mammalia > Artiodactyla > Bovidae > Oryx > Oryx dammah. Next base: position 51,161,829 of record NW_024070205.1, read on the forward strand.
CCCACATATGTGGCCTCCCTCATTGTTAGTATCCTCTGTCAGAGCGGTCCATTTGTGACAGTTGATGAACCTGCATCAAAACATGATACTCATTCAAAGTCCACAGTTTACATTAGAGTTCACTCTTGGTGGTGTGCATTCTGTGGGTTTTGACGAATGGTGACATAGCCACCGTTATAATATCAGTATTTTACAGAGTATTTTCACTGCCTTAAAAATCCTCCAAGTCTACCAGGTCACCAACTGCTGGTAACCATGGATCTTTTCATTGTCTTCATAGCCCTGCATCTTCCAGAATGTCATATATTGGGATCACACAAAGTGTAGCCTTTTCAGATTGGCTTTGTTTACTTGGTAGGATGCATTTCAGGCTCCTCCATGTCTTTTCATGATTTTAGAGCTCATTCTTCTTTTCTTTTTTTTTTTCAACTTTTAATTTTGTCTTGGGGTATAACCAACTAACAATGTTGTGATAGTTTCAGGTGAACAGCGAGGGGACCCAGCCATACATATACATGTATCCATCTCCCCCAAATTCCTATCCCGTCCAGGCTGATTGATATCTTCATATGTTCATTATCTTGACTGTAGTGATAGTTTTATGGATATATATTTTATGGCATGAAAGCTATGTTTAAATACCTTTGGTTCATCCTAGAATTTGAAAATAGAAATAAGATGGGCCCTAAGAATAAAAGTACATTCAGTATTCATACTTAAAGATAGAAAATATGATTAAAAGTTTACATGGCGGCAGGTCTCATCTTTAATTCCTATATTGATACACTCACTAGGTCACAGGGAAAGTATCATGTTCTTTTGAATAGAATATTGAAATTGAACTTTGTTCTTAAGAGAGGACCTGGGATCCAGATGCAGTTTTGTCAAAGGATGGTGAACAGTAGATCCACCTGCTTTGTAGGAAAAAGCAATCTAGACTCGCTTATGTATCTTTCAATCTTGCAAGATCTTATTTTTAAAACAACATAAAGGTAATTTACTTTGAAGAGAAAATTGTTGTTTTTAAGAACCCGTTTTTAAATACAGTACTCAATGAAAGAAATAAAAGGATTAGTGATATGGATGGTGTGACTTGAAGTTTTTATATAGGACAGTTATCACTTTATATGGTTTTTATAATTTATTCTAGATGTTCTTCTGCATTTTTTGAGGAAGAGAGATCAGCATTAAAACAGAAACGGCAGAAAATAAGGCTCTTACAACAAAGGAAAGTTGCAGATGTTTCACAATTCAAAGATCTCCCAGACGAAATTCCTTTGCCCCTGGTTATTGGAACCAAAGTTACTGGTAGGTAAAGATACGCTTATTACTATTTTGACTTGTGGGTTTTCACCAAGATAAACCTTTATTAGACAAGTGGCCTTTACATTTAGAAAGCTTAAACTATATTTCTGTAGCAATATTCGGTAGAGGTTACTGTTCTTCATCTATGAAGTCTGTTTTTTAAAGTAGTTGCATAAAAGTGTACATCTTCAAAGCAATGTCTTCCACAACGTAAACTGCCACAAAGATGAAATTTAAAATTAAGTGTAATGTTTAAATTGTTAAAATTTTGTTTGGTTTTTGCTTCTATATTATATTGATTTTCTTTTCTGACCAGTCTTACCTGGTTAGTTCACAAACACCATTGTTCTTGTGATCTTTGGGTTTATAAATACTCCATTTCTAATGACTAAATGACTAAACTACCTACTGAATAATTTAGTTTGCTCAAAATTTTGTAAAGATGTAAATTCTGTCAATTTGTAGGTAGTGATTCTATATGGTCACTTCAGTTACAACATGGAGGGAAAGTGCCACTAAAATCTCAAGTTTAGGTTAATCCTTAATAATTTGGTGATCTAAAATTACATTTTATGCAGTACAAGCAATAGCAAGGTGTTCAGTGAGTAGATAGAGTTAAAGGTTGAAAAAAATCATTGGATTAATCAGAGAGTATTTTCTGGAGGAAAGGGAGCCTTGAATTACATATTTATGTCATTTTTTCCTGGTTATAAAAGTGGTACATTTTTTCAATATATTGTGAAAATGGGTAGTGAAGAGGAAAAGTAGACAACAGGGAAAAGGCTATATCATGCATACGAAATGCAGTTGGAAAAGACAAGAATGCATTTAGTCATAACCCACCATGTACAGAAGTTATAGGTGATATATATGATCTCTCCCTTAACAAAATTAGTCTGGGATGAGGATGGAGATAGAGTGAAGAAGAGATAGCTTTCCTGAAAAAATGTATTAGTTCTAAAAACCCCATATAAATAAGTACACATACAAAGTCTACAATGTAGACTAATCAGAGAAACGCTGACGTGAATAGAGTGACTCATAGACCCAATTAGGAAATCCTTAAAAGTTAATTGCTCCAGAATTTTAAGGACTAGTGGTATTATTTGATAACAACTGAAAATTTTACAGAGGATCAATAAGTAGGTACTTTTTTACAGTGCAGAATAGGGGGACTAGATGTATCAAGATATGAAAGAAGTTTGTAGGAATCAACAAACTTTTGAAAGTTTCAGTTTGGTCTAGGGGAGGCGTCAGCATATGATAAAAAATTGCTAAACCTATGAAGAAACAGAAAACAGGTTCTATAATTAAGACCAAAAGCAGTCAACAGAATTAGATGCTAGGGTGGCTCAGATATTGGAATTAGTTTCAAAATATATGTTATTAAACATGTTCAAGAACTTACATGTAAATATGGTCATAATTAATGGGGATATCACAGTAGAAAAATGGAAATTACTTATATAAAACAAATAGAAAGTTAAAAGTATAGTGTCTGAAAAGAAAATTTCTAAATGGGCTTAAAAGCATATTGAAAACAACAAAAAGTAAGAGTCAGTGAACTTCAGAATAAATCAGTATAAATGATCCATTGTGAAAACATGGAGGAAAAAAGTGGAAAAAACACTCAATAGAGACTCAGAGACCTGTGGGACAATATTAAGCAAATAAACATATAATTAGTGTTCTTAAAAAAAGAGAGGCACAGTGGCATGTAAAAAGACAAAAGATTTGATTTTTTTTTCTTCCAGTTTTATTGAGATATCATTGACATACAGTACTATAGCTTTTCAGGTGGCACAGTTGGTAAAGAATCCGCCTGCCAGTGCAGGAAACACAAGAGATGTGGGTTCGATCCCTGGGTCAGGACGATCCCCTGGAGGAGGAAATGGCAACCTACTCTAGTATTCTTGCCTGGAAAATTCCATAGACAGAGAAGCCTGGTGGGCTACAGTCCATGGGGTCTCAAAGAGTTGGACACAACTGAACACATGTGCACGCACACACGTACACAGCACAGACAAACACACGAGTCAAGTATAGGTCATAAAGATTTAACTTACATCCACAACATTTCCTGACCTCAGAGAAGTGGCCTTTTGTAAGAGAACTCCTGTGCTTCCCAGCAGCTCACTTCCCTTTGGTCACCAGAGCTATATTCTCTACGGGTGCCCCCTATGTGGGCTGCCTGGATCTTTCTGTTGTGGTGGACTATTTATGGGCAGTCTGGTAGGTATGGCTGACCCTCCCTTCTGGTTGATTGCTAGGCTCTGCCTTGTGGAAGGCTTCTGTGTGTGGGCTAGGTCATCAGGTGGCTGGTTGTGGAAAGGGGTGGAGAGTCCTGGAACTGATGCTGGCTCACTGGTGGGCGGAGCTGGTTTTGGGGTGAGTGGTTGCAGATCTAGATCTGGGGTCCCAGATCTAGTGCTGGTGGGTGGGCCAGTTCCTGGCATGGCTGCCTGGGAGTGGGGGTATGGTCTAGGATATCCCAAAGTTTGTGTCAAGGGATCTGGATCTTGGGGCTACTGGTTGAGGGGTCCAGAGCATCTAGTAGCAGCTATCAGCCTGCTGTTGGCAGACCAGAGCCCCTGGTATTCCCTGGCCTAGTGTCCCACCACTGGGGGCCTGGGGCATTTCCACCATGCGTAGCTAGCTGAGGGGCCAGAGGTGTCCCAGAGCTGGTATTAGCTTGCTGGTGGCCAGTGCCAGGACTCAGTGGGTCTTGGGGCTGGTGCCAGCCTGCTGGTGTGTGAGCTGCATCCTGAAATAGCAGGCCCTAGGGCTGTGGTGGTCCTGGGGCTGGCGTCCACCCAGTGGAAAATGAGACAGGGTATCAGATCCCCTAACTGGTGCCCACCCCTTGATAGGTGGAGCCAGATCCTGGATCCTCCATCTGCAGGACTGGGACACTGGAGCTGGTGCCCACCTACGGGTGGGTGAGGCTCTGCCTTGGGGCTAGTGCCAGCTCACTGGTGGGCAAAACCAGCCCCAAAGTCCCTGGCTATAGGGCCCTAGGGGTGCGTTGGTGTCAGTGGTCGGTCCTGGGCCCTCTGGTGGATAAGGCCAGGTCCTGAAGCGGCTCTGGGCTCAGGGACTCTCTGCTGGCCAGCTGGTGGGCGGGGCTGTGTTCCCGCCCAGATAGCTGCTTGGCCTGAGGTGTCCCAGCACTGGCGCCGACAGGCTGGGGGGTGGGGCCGGGCCTGAGCCTACTACCTTAGAGTGAGGATTAAAAAATGGCGCTTGCCAGCGCCAGTGTCATGGTTGAACAAGCTTCCAGAAATGCCTGCCACAAGTGTCTTTTTCCCCTGGATGAGCTCCACTTGGCTCCTGCCTCGCAGGGAGGCTCTCCGAGATCAGCAGGTGGGTCTAACCAAGGCTCCTTTTGAATTACTGCTCTTGCACTGCGTCCCAGAATGTATGAGGTTTTGTGTGCACCCTTTAAGAATGGAGTTTCTTTCCCACAGCACTCTGGCTCTCCTGAATGTATGCTCTGCTGGCCTTCAAGGGCAAACCTTGTGGGGTTTGTTTTCCCAGTGCAGGACTTCCAGTTTGGAGAGCCACAACTGGAAGTTTGTGGAGTTCAGATCCCTTGCTCCTTGGGAAGAACTTCTACAGTTGTGATTATCCCCCCCTTTGTGGGTCACCCTTGTGGAGGGATAGTTCTTAACTGTACTGCGTCCCTGTCCCTCCTTCCTGTCTGGTTGTGGTTCCTTTATGTCTTTAGTTGTAGAAGATCTTCTTTGCTTGCCTTCTGGTCTTTCTCATCAATACTTGCTCTGTAATAGTTAAATTTTGTTGTGCCACTGGGAAGAGGTGAGCTCAAGATCTTTCTACGCCGCCATTTTGGCCACTTTACTCAAATTTAATTAAAAAAAAAAAAAGTACGGGTCTTTAATACTCTGGGCTTTCTGGGTTACTCAGTGGTAAAGAATCCACCTGCCAATGCAGGAGATGCCAGAGGTCAATCCCTGGGTTGGGAAGATCGCCTGGAAAAGGGAATGGCAACCCGATCCAGTATTTTTGCCTGAAAAGATACTGTAACCCGTCAGGCTCTTCTGTTCATGGGATCACAGAGTCGGGCACGACTGAGTGACACACACACGTATCACACCTTAGTACTCTAAACCCCAAGTCATACAACCCACATGTATACAAAACCCCACAGTTAGAGCAAATCTTGAAAGCAATCTTAGGAAAACAATAGATATGAGGAACAGTGATACAAATAGCTGCTGACTTCTCATGGGAAAAGAACGATAGATGTTACATCAAATGAAAATTTCAGGTTGAGGGGAAATGATACCAAATGGAGCCTTGACTATAGAGTAAGAACTCCAGAAATGGTAAATACATGCATAAAATGTAACTGTTGTGTTTCAAGTTTCTTAAGTTTGTTGTGAGGGCATGTAGTATTAATTATTAATAGAGTGTAATAAGTGAAGAGTGCACATTATAAGCCTTAGGATGTTAAGGTTCAAAAACCTTAGTGTACATCAGATTAGCTGGAGAGCTTTATAAAGGACAGATCGCTGGCCCCTGCCCTAGAGTTTCTGATTCAAGAGAGTCAGGGGTAGAGCCTGAGAATTTGCATTTTAGGAAGTTTCCAAGTATTAGGTGTTGACACTGCTGGAGTAGGCTATACTTTGAGAACTAGTAAAGAAATTACTTTCTCTTTTTTTTTAATTTAATTTTTATTGAGGTAACTTTGGTTTATAACATAAGTTTCATGTGTATATTTTTTCTTCTCCTTACACTGTAGCATGCTCAGCACAAAAAATGTAGTTCTTATCTCTCACCATACAGGTGATCCTCTTTATCTGTTTTAGCTCCCCACCCCCCGCCCCCGCCCCATCCCACTCCTTCCCCTCTGGTAATGACTACTCTGTTTTATGGCTGAGTGGTACCATTTATGGTAATCACTATTCTTTTTTTTACAGTGAAGCTGTATTTAGTGTGTATGTGTGTCTGTGTGTGTAGCGTATCTTTTTCCATTCATTCATTGATAGACACTTAGGTTATTTCCATATCTTGGCCGTTCTAAATAAAGCTGTGATGAACATAGAGGTGCATATATCTTTTTGAATTAGTATTTTTGTATTCTTTGGATAAATACACAAGTGGGATAGATATCAATAGATCATGTGATAGTTCTAATCTGAATTTGGAGGGGACTGTTTCTCTGTAGTGACTGCATCTGTTTACACAGTGTATGAGGATTTCCTTTTCTCCACATCCTTGCCAACCCTGTTATTTCTTGCCTTTTTGATAATAGCCATTCTAACAGATGGGAGGTGATATCTCGTTGTGGGTTTTTTTTTTATTTGAAGTACAGTTAATAAACAATTTTGTGAATATAATTCCCTGTGCTATATAGTAAATCCTTGTTGCTTGTCTGTTTTATGTATAGTAGTTTGTTAATTCTGTACCCCTAATTTACACCTCCCTCTCACCTCCTTTTCCACTTTGGTAACTGTAAGTTTGTTTTCTATGTTTGTGAGTCTGTTTCTGTTTGGTGTATAAATTCATTTGTATTCTTTCAATTCCATATACAAGTGATATCATATAATTTGCCTTTGTCTGACTTACTTCGCTTACTGATATTCTCTCGTCCATCCATGTTGTTGCAAATGTTTCATGCTTTTTTATGGTTGAGTAATATCCCCTTGTGTGTGTGTGTGTGTGTATGTGTGTGTGTGAGATATATGTGTGTTTATATATATATATATACAGAGAGAGAGAGAGAGAGATTCATATCTTCTTAAACCAATCATCTATTGCTGGGCATTTGAGTTGTTTCTGTCTTGGCTGTTGCAAATAATATTGCTATTTGCAATGCTGATGAACATTGGGGTGCATGTATCTTTTCAGATTAGAGTTTTTCTCATTCCTGGATAAATACCCATGAGTGGGATTGATGGATCATGTGATAACTCTATTTTGTTTTTTAAGGAACTTACAGACTGTTTTCCATAGTGGCTGCACCAATTTACATTCCCACCAATAGTGTATAAGGGTTCCCTTTTCTCCACACCCTCTCCAACATTTTTTATTTGTAGACTTTTTAATGATGGCCATTCTGACCAGTGTGATGTGGTACTTCATTCCAGTTTTGATTTGCACTTCTCTAATAATTAACAATTTTGAGCATCTTTTCATGTGCCTTTTGGCCATCTGGGTGTCTTCATTGGAGAAATGTCTATTTAGATCTTTTGCCCATTTCACGATTAGGTTGTTTGGTGGTTTTTTGTGGTTTTTTCTTTTTACTCGTGTCGTGGTTTTGATTTGCATTTCCCTAACAATTAGTGATGAATATCTTTTCATGTGCCTGTTGGCCATCTATATGTCTTCCTTGGAAAAATGTCTATTCAGCTTTTCTGCCCATTTTTTAATTGGGTTGTGTGTCTTTTTGTTGTTGAGTTCTTTATATATTTGAGATATTAGCCAGTTAATGTATATATGAGTTGCAAATATTTTCTCCCATTTGGTATGTTGTCTTTTCACTTTGTTGATGGTTTCCTTTGCTGTGCAGAAACTTTTTAGTTTGATATGATCCCATGTATTCAATTTTGCTTTTGTTTCCCTTGCCTGAGGAGACATATCCAGAAAGATATTGCTAAGATCAATGTCAAAGAGCATACAACATGTGTTTTCCTCTAGGAGTTTTATTTGAGGTCTCTCATTCAAGTCTTTAATCCATTTTGAGTTGATTTTTCTATATGATGTGACATAGTGGTTTAGTTTCATCTTTTGCATCTGGCTGTCCAAGTTGAAGGAATTACTTTTTAAAGTATTGAGAGAGGCACCTAAAAAGCCAATAAAGAAATTAAATTGACATACTGACAAATTCTCAGTTAAGTGAAAAGATGACAGAAAAGAAAGTACAGAGAAGTAGAAAATAACTAGCAAGATGGTAGACTTATATCTCACTCTTTTTAAATTATATCAAATCTCAATGAACTGAACACTAAAAAAGTAGAGATTATCAAACTGAATTTTTTTTTTAAGTTACACTCAACTACAGTTGACCATTGAACAGCATGGATTTGACATGTTTGAATTGTGTGAATCCATTTATTTGTGGATTTTTTTTTTCAATAAACATTGACAATTTGGGGGGAAATTTGACAGTGTGAAAGAACTTGCAGGTGAATTGCTTAGCCTTGAAATATTGAAAAAAAATTTTTAAAGTTAATATGTCATGAATGCAGAAGATATATGTAGACATAGTCTATTTTATCATTTGCTTCCCATAAAATACAACAGTAAAGTTTATCAAAAATTACTCCCACAAACATAGTCTATACATTTACCGTTGAGATAAATGGAAGCAAACATAAGGATGCTGTATTAAACTGTAACTTCTCAAAATTAACTGTAGTACACACTGCACTGCTGTAAAAATTTCATAGTAACCTTCTGTTGCTATTGCAGTGAGCTCAGGTGTTTCAAGCATCTGCTTAAAATGCTGTGTAATAGTGATCATCTCTATGTGATCAGTTTGTCTGCAGCAAAATGCATGTGATTGCCTTCTGCCCAAGGTTATGACATTACAAGAAAAAGTTGAATTGCTTGATATGTATTGTAGATTGAGGTCTTCAGCTATGATTGCCCACTATTTCAAGATAAATGAATCCACATAAGGACCAGTGTAAAAAAAAAAAAAAAAAAGGAAATTTGTGAATAGCTTCAGCTATGCCAGCAGGTATGAATACCATGCATTTTTGGAAATATCTTTTTATCTCATAATGAAAATGTAGCTCTTCTGTGAGTGCAGGATCGATATAAGGAAGACAGACCTATGGGCAACAAAGCAAAAGGGATTGAAAGATCTAAAGCTAAAGAATTTAGCGCCAGCAAAAGATGATTTGATAATTTTAAAAAGAGGTTTGGTTTAATAAATATCAAGATGATAGGAGAAGCAGCTTCTGCCAACCAAGAGGCAACAGACAGGTTCCAAATGCCTTTAAGGAAATAATGGAAGAGAAAGGGTATCTGCCTGAACAGGTTTTTACTGCCAACAAGTGTCCTATTCTGGGTTTAAAAAAAAAAAAAAGCCTCATTAGTAAGGAAGAAAAGCAAGCACTGGGATTTAAAGCAGAAAGAGATAGGCTAACAACTGCAAATGCAGTTGGGTTTATGATCAAGACTGCCCTTATATATAAAACTGCTAATCTCGGAGCCTTGAAGGGGAAAAATAAACATGAGCTGCCAGTCTTTTGGTTGTATAGCAAGGAGTCCTGGATGACAAAACCCCTTTTTCTGGGTCGGTTCCATTGATATTTTGTCCCTGAAATCAGGAGGTACCTTGCCAGTAAGGAACTGCCTTTTAAAGTTCTTTGATATTGAACAACGCCCCTGGCTACCCGGAATCCCATGAGTTCAGCCCTGAAGGCATTGAACACAGATACAACATCTATAATTGTAGCCTCTAGTCTTAAGGACCTTTAAGGCTTGTTACACATGGTACTCTATGAAAAGGATTGTCAACGCTGTGAAAGAGAATGCAAATAGAGAAAACATCACGAAAATCTGGAAGGATTCTATCATTGAAGATGTCATTGCTGTTATAGAAAAAGTCTGATAGAGCCAGTCAAGGAAATCATGAAAGAGATTGTAGCTGTATGGGGTGAGGGGGGGGAAAGGTTGGGGGTGAAGGGGTTTGAGATGCATATATTTTCAAGAACTAATAAACACCACACCAGAGGAATTAACAGTGCAACTTGATGGAGATGATTGCTTCCGAATTAGTGCCAGAAAAATAAGGAAGAAGACATAGAAGATGCAGTGCCAAAAAATAGATCAACATTAGACAACCATGCGTCATCAGGGAAATGCAGATTAAATAGTGAAATACCATCACACACCTACTAGAATGGCCAAAATCAAGAGCTTGACACCACCACACATTAGTGAGGATGTGGAGCAGCAGGTGAGGATGCAAAATGGTGCAGCCACTTTGGAAACCTGTTTGGCAGTATTTTACAAAGTTAAATATATTTTACCACATAATCCAGCAGTCACGCTCCCTGTTGTTTACCCAAATGAGTTCAAAACTTATTTTTGCACAAAAAAGTGCACATGGATGTTTACAGCAGCTTTATTTGTAATTGTCAAAAGTTGGAAGAACCACTGTGTCCTTCATTAGATGAATAAACTGGTACATCCTCACATGGAATATTATTTGAAGCTGAAGTGAAATGAGCAGGAATTCCCTGGCAGTCCAGTGGTTAGGACTGCGCTTCCACTGCAGGGGGTACAGGTTTGATCCCTGATTGGGTAACTAAGATCCCATATGCTGTGCAGCCAAAAAAGAATAGATAAAATAGCAATAAGAATAAAAAAATTATTATACAAATAAATAATGACTGATCAACTAGATATCTATATGGAAATGAGCCTTGACCTTTCCTCATGCTATACAAAAAGCTTAATTTAAAATGGACCAAAGGGCTAAATGTAAAAGCTAAAACTATAAAACTTCAGTAAGCAGAGACAGGAAAATATCTTGTGACCTATAAATAGGGAGAGATTTCTTGGATCTAACAAAAATAAAGGTGATTTTTACATTGAGCTTAAATTTAAAACTTCTGTCCACTAAAAGCCAACACCAAAAAAACAAATAGGCAAGCCATATACTAGGAAAAAATATTTCCAAATCTTATATCTGAAAACGGACTACATCTAGAAAACATAAATAACTCAATTATTTAGTGAAAGAAATATAAATTATTCAGTTAAAAAAACTAGACAAAATACTTGTGTAGAGGCTTCCCAGAGAAAGATATATGAATGGCCAATAAGCACATGAAAAAACACTCAGCGTCAATTAATCATCATGGAAGTGCAAATTATAAGCATAATGAAATACCACTACACATACCAGAATGGCTAAAATTGAAACTCCTGATGACATCAAATGTTGACAAAGATGTGGATCTACTGTAATTCATTGCTAATAGGATGGTGTACCACTTTGGAAAAAAGCAGGACAATTTTTTTTAATTAATTTATTTTAATTGGAAGCTTATTACTTTACAATATTGTAGTGGTTTTTTCCATTCATTGACATGAATCAGCCATGGGTGTACATGTGACCCCCATCCTGAACCCACCTCCCTCCCCATCCTGTCCCTCTGGGTCATCCCAGTGCACCAGCCCTGAGCATCCTGTCTCATGCATTGAACCTGGACTGGTGATCTATTTTACATATGGTAGTATACATGTTTCAGTGCTGTTCTCTCAAATCATCCCACCCTCGCCTTCTCCCACAGAGTCCAAAAGTTCTTTACATCTGCTTCTCTTTTGCTGTCTCATATATAGGATCATCGTTACTCTTTCTAAATTCCGTATATATGCATTAATATACTGTATGGTGTTTTTCTTTCTGACTTACTTCACTCTATATAATAGGTTCCAGTTTTATCCACCTCTTTAGAACTGATTCAAATGCATCCTTTTAAATAGCTAAGTAATATTCCATTGTGTATATGTACCATAGCTTTCTTATCCATTCGTCTGCTGATGGACAGCTAAGTAAAAGCATGACAATTTTTGATAAAATTAAATTTATTCCTGCCCTATGGCCCACCGGTTCTGCTGCATGGTATTTAAGTAAGGGAAATGAAAAGTACTATTCACAGAAGGATATGTACAAGAATATTCATAGCATCTTTGTTCTAATTTTATAGCCAAAACCCAGATTCGCACCAACAACAGGCGAATGGATAAACATAACATGGTATTTTCTTGCAGTGAAATATAAATTGACAATAAAAAGAAACTACTAACGTATAGATTAACTTCAGACAGTATGCTCAGCAAAGAAACTGAAAACTAAAAAATGTGTATTATATGGCTCAATTTATATGAAGTTGTAGAACAGACAAAATTAGTTTATGGTAGAAAAATATTATCAGAAGAGTGATCACTTCTGAAGAAAGGATTGCCTGGGAAGGGGGAACTTTCTGGGATAAGAATATTTCATGACTTGATAAGGATGGATGATATCGTTTGTCAAAACTTATAGAATTATATGCTTACATTTTCATTTTACTGTATGTAAATGTTACCCAGAAAGAAAAAGTATATAATCAAGCAAAATTTCACACTCCTTATTGAAGAAAATTTTTAGTAAAGAAGGTGTAGTAGACAGAATTTTCCTCAAAAACAACGACAAAAGGAATTTTTAAAGTAACTGATTTGAGATTGTGCAGTAAGTGGAAAGGCAACAGGTAAAAAGTGACTGTAGATGATTCTTAGATACACAATTAAGAACCCAAGGGTTTTGATAGACACCAAAATGATGGAAAATTTGAATAGTGGAGAAGTTTAGGGGCAATGTCTAGACATCATACTTTAGCCACATTGTATTAATTTAAGAAGTTGTTCATCAGTTGTCCTTTTTGCTCTGAGTAGTTCTAAAACTCTGTGTAGTCAGAGAAGTCAGGGTTTAAGAAGAGATTTTTTTATATGATTGGCTTGTTAAGAAATTTTAAGAATTAGAACTGTCCTAAAAAGTAATGTAGGTTATCTAAGTCTCTTTTTCTTGCATTGTGTATTTGACCCTATAAACAGTCAGAGGAGTAGGGTGGCCATGTAATTTATCACCCAAATAAGCATCTTCTGAGAATAGAGGAAGAGGTGCTGTTAATAACTGAGATAGGGTAACAAGTGTAAATGGACATTGTCTAGTATGATTTATGGATTAACGGGATTTATTCTACCTGATGTTTTTGTAATTTCTTATTGTAAAGTATTCTCAAAACCTTAGGATAAAGGAAGTGCTGATAACAACAACAATATTTTTTTCTTACTTTCCTGACCAAGAGTCTGTTTTTCACCCTGAGTTATCATGTGTAATATACTAACTTACATTACTTCTTTTGCTTCTGTTTTTTAAGTTTGCTTTGTCGACACAAGTAATGTAGCACAGAAATGGCTGTTAATGAGAGGGCTGCCTTAGAGATAAAGAAGTTTAAATATTTTTAAAAATCTTTGAACCAGTTAAGTAAAACTGGTTAGAATTTAGTCATCACTCGAACTGATAGATACTCCTATAATAGTAGGGGAACCTGATTTCAAACATAGGTCTGTGGTAGAGGGACATAAATACATCCACATAAAAATTATGGAAATGTCTTCTTTTTGTTGATTTATAAAAGCAATACATTCTCAAAGCAAACAAAACAAAACAAAAATACCACAAAGTGTAGAAAGAGAGTTTTCTCTAAAGTTTTATAAATCTCCCTCTAAAGTTTGGTGTATCTAAGTATACAATATATGTCAGAACATAAGATGGTCCTCTGTCCAGAATATATTTGAGTTCTTACAGTATTCATGTTATAAGTATTCTCTCAGTTTATTTTATATAACAAAGTCTGCTTGATGAAGACTCAGTAATTTCTAATTTCTTTTTGTTTTGGCTGGAGAAAGTATTCTGTATAGTTTTACTTCTTTTAAAGTTGTTGAGACTTGTTTTATGGCCCGTCATTTGGTCTGCCTTGCAGAATGTCCCATGTGTATTTCAAAGAACTGTGTATTTTGCTGTTGGGTTGAGCATTCCATATATTAGGTCGAATTGGTTGATAGTGTTATTCATATCTTCCATATTCTTACTGATTTTCTGTTTTATTGTTATATCAGTTACTGAGATGAATATTAAAATCTCTAACTTTATTTTGTCATATTTTGCTTCAGGTATTTTGGTGCTTTGTTAAGGTGCATATTTATTTATATTTGTCATATTTTCCTGATACATTGACTCTCTTGTCATTATGAAATGTTCCTCTTTGTTTCTGATATTATCACTTACCTTTGTTTTGTTTACCATCTAAGCAAATGGCAACCCAGGAAATGGCAACCCACTCCAGTACTCTTGCCTGGAGAATCCCACGGATGGAGGAGCCTGGTAGGCTACAGTCCATGGGGTCACAAAGAGTCGGACACGACTGAGCGACTTCACTTTCACTTTGTTTTGTTTAGTGGCTAAGTCATGTCTGACTCTGTGTGTATGTGTATGTCCGACTCTTTTGCAACTCTGTGGACTGTAGTGCACCCAAGCTCTTCTGTCCATGGGATTTTTCAGGCAAGAATAATGGAGTGGGTTGCCATTTTCTTCTCCAGGGGATCTTCCCGACCCAGGGATCAAATCCACATCTCCAGCATTGCAAACGGATTCTTTACCGCTGAGCCACCAGGGAAGCTCATGCCTTATCTTCAGTTTTTATTATATAGCCATCCCAGTATTCTGTTGTTACTATGGTAAATGTTTTTCCATCCTTTCACTTTTAACCTGTTTGTATCTGTGAATCTGAAGTGTGTCTCACGCATACCCCAGTGTTGATCGCAGCACTGTTTATAATAGCTAGGACATGGAAGCAACCTAGATGTCCATCAGCAGATGAATGGATAAGAAGTTGTGGTACATATACACAATGGAATATTACTCAGCTATTAAAAAGAATGCATTTGAGTCAGTTCTAATGAGGTGGATGAAACTGGTGCCTATTATATAGAGTGAAGTAAGTCAGAAAGAATTAGCGCATATATATGGAATTTAGAAAGATGGTAAGTACAACTCTATATATGAGACAGCAAAAGAGACACAGATGTACAGAACAAACTTTTGGACTCTTTGGGAGAAAGCGAGGGTGAGATGATTTGAGAGAATAGCACTGAAACTTGTATTTACCATATGTGAAATAGTTCAATGCATGAAACAGGGCTCTCAAAGCTGGTGTGCTGGGACAACCCAGAGGGATGGGATGGGGAGGGAGGTGGGAGGGGTGTTTGGGGCAGGGGGGACACATGTATACCTGTGACTGATTCATGTCAATGTATGGCAAAAACCACCACAATATTGTAAAGTAATTAGCCTCCAATTAAAATTAATTAATTTAAAAATTTAAAAACAATAAAATAAAGTGTGTCTCAGACACATGTAGAAACATATAGACAGCATATGGTTGAGTCTTGCTCTCTTGAAGCCAGTCTGTAAACCTCTGCCTTTTTAAAATCTTGAGAAATTTTTATCTAGTTGTATTTTTTATTGAGGTGTAATTGACATCTAACACTTAGTTTCAGGTGTACAATATAATGATTCAGTATTTGTATATATTATGATTATATAATATATAAAATTATCCATGGGATTTTGCAGGCAAGAGTTCTGAAGTGGATTGCCATTTCCTTCTCCAGGGGATCTTCCTGACCCAGGAATCGAACCCAGGTCTCCTACACTGCAGGCAGATGTGTTACCATCTGAGCCACCAGGGAAGCATATGAAATGATCACCACAATAATTCTAGTTAATAACAATTACCACGCATAGTTTCAAAAAAGTTACAACTTTTTAAAGATTTACTTTTTTAACAACTTCCAGGTTTAAAATTCAGTATTAATTATAGTCACCATGTTGTACGTTTTGTACATGACTTTTTCTATGTTTACAATTTTAAAAAATTTTATGGAAATACAGTTGATTTACAGTGGTTGGTTTCAGATGTATAGCAGAGTGATTCAGTTATATGTGTGTTTGTGTGGATGTGTCCATGTGTATATATATATATGTTCTTTTTTAGATTCTTTTCCTTTATAAGTTATTACCAAATATTGAGTATGGTTCTCTCTGCTATACAGTAGGTCCTGGTTGGTTATCTATTTTATATAGACTTAACTTATTTTATACTCCTTCCCTGGTGGCTCAGACAGTAAAGAATCTGCTTGCAACGCAGGAGACCTGAGTTCGACCCCTGGGTGGGGGAAGATCCCCTGGAGAAGGGAATGGCAACCCACTCCAGTATTCTTGCCTGGGAAATCCAGGTATTTTTGAATTGAAAGTTTGTAATTTTTGACCCCGCTCACCCTCTGCTTTTTATCGGTGATTAGTCTGCTCACAGTTAAAGTAGTAGTTGATATGGTTGGATTTATGCCTGTCATGCTGTTTGTTTACAGTGTCTCTTATCCTTCATGTTCCTTTATACCTCCTGTGCTGCCTTCCTTTGTGTTAAGTACTGTTTAGTATACCAGTTTTACTTAATATAGTTACATAGTTAGGATTTGTATATTAGTGTACAAATTTAGTATACAATTTTAATTTCTCTGTTGTTATTTTTAGATGTTTTTTGAAGTTCTGTGTGTGTGTGTTGCTCTGGGAAATACAATATGAAGGTTTTTTTTTTCCAGTATGAACTTTGAACATATCACAATCTAATTAATACTGAATTCATTCTGATAAAATATTGCAAATTTATTCCAATATTCCAATATAGCTCCATTTTCTCCCACTTTCTTATTACTGTCATCATGAAATGCATTAGATTATATCTGTGATCATCTGAGAATATAGTATTACAATTATTGCTTTAAATAATCTTAGCTTTTTAAAAATGAAATGAAGAATATAGAAAAAGTGTTGTATTTTATATACACTGTTTTTTATATGCACCCACATATTTACCATTTCTGGTGTTTTTCTTTTCTTGCTGTGAATTTTAGTTACTGTCTGGTATTGTTTCCTTTTATTAACAAAGGATGTGTTTTAGTATTTCTTTCTATCTTGTCTAGTAGCAGCAGATTCTGTTTATCTGAAAATGTTTCCATTTCTCCTGCATTTGTGAAAAATAGTTTCACAGGATATGGAATTCTTGACTGACAGTTTTTTCTTGTTAGCACCCTGAATATGTCACCCTGTTGCCTTCTGACTTTGATCATTTCTAATGAGAAGTGAGAAATGTACCTGTTCATTGTGCTGCTAGTTTCCTACATGTGATGAGTCATTTTTCTCTTGAAGCTTTCAGTATTCTTTCTTTGTCTATGGATTTTGGAAATCTCACTATGTTGTGTCTAGATTTGATGCTCTTTATATTTATCCTATCTGAGCTTTATTGAGTTTCATTGATTAGTAGGATTTAATTTGAAAATTAAATATGGGAGATTTTTGGCCATAGTGTTTTTCTGCTGCTTTCTCTCCTTCCCTTTCCATTACAAATACGCTGGTACACTTGATATCTTTCTCCAGCTCTCTGAGGCTGTCTTCATTTTTCTTTAGTGTTTCGTTCTGTGTTCTTCTGATTGGATAATCTCTATCTTGATCTCTCTTTAATAGAGCAGAATCCAAACTTATTACCATATATTATCTAAAATGTTCCCTGATGCTTTTTTTCATATCTTCTTTTTAACTCTAGAGTTTCTGTTTGGTTCTTTTGTACAGTTTCTGTGAGATTCCTATTGAGTCATTGTCTTTAATTCTCTGAACATATTTATGAAACCTACTTTTGAAGACTCTGCTGATATATCATCTCTTTCACTTTCTTCCTACTATACTTTTATTCTGGGTAAGAATCACTCTTTTTTACTTTATTACATGTCTAGTAATTTTTGGTTGAAAACTAGATGTTTTAGATAATGTATTATAGCAAGTCTGTTTTCTTTCTTTTTTTTTTTTGATAATTGTTGTATTTCCTTTAGTAACTTGCCCTGGGAGCTCAGATGGTAGAGAAATCTCCCTGCAATGCAGGAGACCCTGGGTTCAATCCCTGGATCGGGAAGATCCCCTGGAGAAGGGATGGGAACCCACTCCAGTATTGTTACCTGGAGAATTCCATGGACACACATGGAGTCACAAAGAGTCAGACATGACTGAGCAACTGACACTTTCACTGTGCAACCACCAATATCTCTGCTCAGTTTTTGTTTGCTCTTTTATTTATTTTTAATAAATAAACTCATGCAGACTTAGTGGTCAGCCAGCGACTTAGGCAGAGGTTGTACTCAAACATCTTAATCCAGATAGGCCTTAGACTAATCTGTGTGTGGAGTTGGGTAACACATACAAAGTTGATGTCAGTTTCCAGGTCATCCTTTAGTTTTTGCTCTTTACCAGACTCTTGGGTCTTTCCCACCAAATCACATAGTTTTCCATTTAGGCAAAAATTTATGGAGAGTTTATTTCAGTCTTTTTATGGCTCTCTATTTTACAGGATCTCCCTGTTAAACTCCTGCCTATTCTGCCACTCACCTCAGAAAGGACTGCATCTTAGGCTTCCAGAGTTGTAGGGTTTTCTTATTCTTTCCTCATTGAGTTCACCACGCTTAGCTAACACAGTCACAGGTTTTTACTCACTGGTCCACAACCAGTCTGCCCCTCTGGCAACAAACAGCACTGTTTCCATGGCCAACCGTACACTAGAAAAACTCCTTTCACCAGTCAGGCTGTTGGTGATGGTGGAGTGTGAATAGCCTTTTGCAAAAGGGCCACTGAGATCACCAATCCTTACCTGAAGTTCTAGCAATTTTCCAACAGTGCTCATTTCTTAATTGTTTTCTGCATTTAGTCCATTTCCAGTACCTTGAAATGGTAGTCTTTGACAATCTTGTACAGGTTTATACAAGTCTTTTTGCAGAGAAGAATCACCAACCTCTTCATACTGCCATAACTAGAAATTCTAATTCTCTGTTTATTCAACTTTATTGCTCCTGTATTCTATATACCTGTTTAATTTTCCCTTAATTGGTCAAAGACTGAAAATGATATTTTAGTCTTCTGCACGTGAGTTTTTAATCAGTTGATTGTTTCAAGCAGTTTTGCAATGAACATTTGTGTTCTATTAAAATAATATAATTTTTTCTGTGTATAAAAATAGAGAATCTCCATGGACAGAGGAGCCTGGCAGGCTATACAGTCCAAGAGTTGGATACAACTAAGCGACTAAGCACAGCACACAGCAAAATGTGTCATTTTGCCTAGTTTAACACCTTAAATGTTCTTATTTTTTCACCCGTGCTGGTTGTTTCTTTGGATTTTCCTGATGTTACTTCAAACTGAATTTAAATAATAGTGGAACAAGAATTCATCTATGTGAGGGATCCCCAAGACCACACCCAGGTTTGGTTTGGCGACTCACTAGAAAGACTCAAGTGTGTGTACAAATGTGACCAGTCACTCAGTTGTACCCGACTCTTTGCAACCCCATGGACTGTAGCCCACCAGGCTCCTCTGTCCATGGGATTTTCCAGGCCAGAGTACTGAGTTGGGTTGCCCTTTCTTCCTCCAGGGCATCTTCCTATCCCAGATATCAAACCTGCATCTCCTGCATTGGCGGGTGGATTATTTACCACTGAGCCACCTGGGAAGCCCCAGAAAAACTCAGGAGTACTTGGCAAATAGTTGTATTCATGGCCATGGCTTATCACAGAAAAAGATACGAAGCAAAATAAGCAAAGGGGAAAGTCAGTTCAGTTCAGTCGCTCAGTTGTGTCCGACTCTTTGCGACGCCATGGACTGCAGCACGCCAGGCCTCCCTGTCCATCACCAACTCCTGGAGTTTACTCAGACTCATGTCCATTGAGTTGGTGATGCCATCCAACTATCTCATCCTCTGCCATCCCCTTCTCCTGCCTTCAATCTTTCCCACCATCAGGGTCTTTTCAAATGAGTCAGTTCTTCACATCAGGTGGCCAAAGTATTGGAGTTTCAGCTTCATCATCAGTCCTTCCAGTTAATATTCAGGACTGATTTCCTCTAGGATGGACTGGTTGGATCTCCTTGCAGTCCAAGGGACTCTCAAGAGTATTCTCCAACACCACAGTTCAAAAGCATCAATTCTTTGGCACTCAGCCTTCTTTATCGTCCAACTCTCACATCCATACATGACTACTGGAAAAACTATAGCTTTGACTAGATAGACCTCTGCCTTTTTGTCTCTGCTTTTTAATATGCTGTCTAGGTTGGTTATAACTTTTCTTCCAAAGAGCAAGTGTCTTTTAATGGTGGCTGCAGTCACCATCTGCAGTGATTTTGGAGCCCCCCAAAAATAAAGTCTGTCACTCTTTCTATTTCCCTGTCTATTTGTCATGAAGTGATGGGACCAGATGCCATGATCTTAGTTTCCTGAATGTTGAGCTTTAAGCCAACTTTTTCACTCTCCTCTTTCACTTTCATCAAGAGGCTTTTTAGTTCCTCTTCACTTTCTGCCATAAGGGTGGTGTCATCTGCATATCTGAGGTTATTGATATTTCTCCCGGCAATCTTGATTCCAGCTCGTGCTTCATCCAGCCAGGCGTTTCTCATGCTGTACTCTGCATATAAGTTAAATAAGCAGAGTGACAATATACAGCCTTGACGTACTCCTTTCCCTATTTGGAACCAGTCTGTTGTTCCGTGTCCAATTCTAACTATTGCTTCCTGACCTGCATACAGGTTTCTCAAGAGGCAGGTCAGGTGGTCTGGTATTCCCATCTCTTTAAGAACTTTCCAGAGTTTGTGGTGGTCCATACAGTCAAAGGCTTTGGTATAGTCAATAAAGAAGAAGATGTTTTTCTGGAACTCTCTTGCTTTTTCGATGATCCAAGGGAAAAGTACATGGGGCCAAAGTCTAGAGGAAAACAAGTGCAAGCTTCCAAGAGTCCCCTCCCTATGGTGTCACAGAGGACTTGCAGAATTCCTTCAGCAGCAAGTTGTAATCGCATTGATGAAATGTTATCTACCAGGGAAACTCATTACTCAAGGTTTTTATAGGGGACTGGTTATGTAGGCACCTTTTGCCTGGCATATACAAGAATTGGAAAGCTGGTAACCACATTGTTTGCACAAACAATCTGGGCACAGTTAACCACCTTTCTTAGTATGGCAGCAGGTGGGAACACTCTCCTACTGTTCAGGCTCCCAGAAGTCAACCTTGTAGGCGACCCTTTCTAAGGATAGCATTCTGAAGCCTAGTAAATCTTTTCTGCTTAGCAACCTTGTCTTTTTTTCACTTGAATTATTCCTAGTGCTTCATTCATGAGTATAAAGACCAAGTTTCTTTTGTTGACTTTTTAAAAAAGTATTTTCCTCCTAGTTTGGTAGATATATGGTTTCATTCATTTATCAAATTAAGGATCACCATTTATAGTTTTGTTGTTTGTTTCAAAAGTTTTTAAATTGTTCTTCTAAACCTAAAATAAAGTATTAGTACATAACTTTCTTGGGAACTTTATTAGACAGCAGTACTGTACTTTCTCTACTTTGAGGTACATGCTTGGAGCAGTTCTGTACGAGGGAGTTTTTTGTGTCCTAAGTACCATAATGCCCTTTTGCTTCTTTTTTCAGCTCGATTACGTGGTGTTCATGATGGTCTCTTCACTGGACAAATAGATGCTGTGGATACTCTTAATGCTACTTATAGAGTAACATTTGATAGGGCAGGGCTTGGAACTCATACTATCCCTGACTATGAAGTTCTTGTGAGTATTTATTTCCCAACACATATTTGGTTTATGCCTATAAAATATGTTTTGTAGAGTTTTCTTAGGGGTTGTATTTATGATAGAATGAAGATTTCAAGTCTCAAAGGAAGAGATCTTTAGGGGTTCCTAGCCCTGCCTCCTGAACTCCTGGAGCAGAACTCTAATTTTCTTCTACATTTTCCAGAATCTAGCATCCCTCTGCCTTCCTTACACCAAATTATAGTGTGACGCAACTGATCAGTCTTGACTAAATAGCTGCACAATACTTGCACCTGGGGAATAGCTATACAACACTTGCGTTTCAGCTGTTTTTATAAAACAACTGAAACAAGTTGTTCCAGTTTACGAAAATAAGTTGTTTTGTAAAACAACTTTGAAAGTTGAAGTAACATCTTGTACTTTGAAATATATATATTTTTATATGTTCCTGTTTTATCCTTAGAATATACAAGGTGGATGTTAATAACCTCCACTTTTCGTAAGGTGAAACTGAGACATAAGTACATTAGGTAATTTATTCAAGGCTTTCAAGATGGATTCTTGCCAGGTTGAGTCTTGAATCCAGATCTTTTGAACTTCTGATATAGTCCATTAAATTATTGAACCATTATTTCATGATCATGCTTAATTTAGCAAGGTAATGGAGATTATATACTTTCCTAATAAGTTAAAATATAAAGAGTAAATAAAACTCTGATAGTTTTTTTAATGAGTAAAAACTTTTTGAAAAAAAATTGTTTGCCTCTAAGTATAATGGACATTTAACTATTTACATTAATCCCCCTGCCTCTTCATTCCTTTGTTATAAACTTGATTTTTAAGGATTCTGAACTTATAATTAAAAATCAAAATTTCTTTATCTCCTTAGTATAAAAATAGACTGTTTTTCTGCTTCATACTTTTAAAAAAACTGTGACTCTGCTTATTGTAAGAGTTTCCTTATCAAACATAGTTTAGAGAAGAGTAGGAGAGAAAGACCGAAGAAGGCAATGGCACCCCACTCCAGTACTCTTGCCTGGAAAATCCCATGGATGGAGGAGCCTGGTAGGCTGCTGTCCATGGAGTCGCTAAGTCGGGCATGACTGAACGACTTCACTTTCACTTTTCACTTTCATACATTGGAGAAGGAAATGGCAACCCACTCCAGTATTCTTGCCTGGAGAATCCTAGGGACAGAGGAGCCTGGTGGGCTGCTGTCTATGGGATCGCACAGAGTTGGATACGACTGAAGTGACTTAGCAGCAGCAGAAGAGAAAGACAGTTTGGACTAAATATAGAGCAAGGTATATCAGTCTTTATTATTTTCATTAAAGGATGAAATCTTTAAACCTCCCATTTCAAAAGAGAAAAATTACTCTTCTGTTGCATTAATGTAATTTCCCCTATGAGATCACCAAAACATCTCTCCCTTTAGAGATAAGAATTGCCTTTAATTACAGTGGGTAATATTCAAATAGCTTTTAACACAGAGACAGCCAAGGGTGGCCATAGACCACTTTCTTCTTTTTGTGGGTTCAGCATCTTAGGAGCCAAGTAGTATTCATACTCTGATTTAAGTTCTAGCCCTTTGATCTTTGTAGTTAATATATTTTATGATAAATCATAATAAACTAGTATACATTGAATGCTAAAATAGAATTTTTATAAAGCTAAAATGATTGGTAAAGTTCTTCAAGTTTGGGGGCCTGTTCTCTTTTCCCAAAGAGTAATGAGCCTCATGAGACGATGCCAATTGCTGCCTTTGGACAAAAACAGCGGCCTTCTCGATTTTTTATGACTCCACCACGGTTACATTATACTCCTCCTCTCCAGTCACCGATTACAGTAAGTAATATTTTTTAAATATCACCAGTAATTTAAATGATTATTATGAATGTAAACTTATGTCCTTACGAAATATACATTGATTGATTGTAGTAACTTTAGGTGGTGCCCGCATTATTTGGAGTTGTCAGATGTTAAATAAAAAGCTAATAAAGTAAATAAAATAGTTGCTTCAGCTTGGAAATATTTTCCTTTTTATAGGATTTCTAATAGAATATTAATTATAATAGAATTTGCTCTTTATTCAAAATTTTATGATAGTTCCTACTGTGTAGCACAAAGAACTGTGTTCAATATCCTGTGATAAACCATAATGAAATAGAACATTTAAAAAATGTAACATGTAGAAAGGAATCACTTTGCTGTACAATAGAAGTTAGCACAGCATTGTAAATCAACTATACTTCAATAAAATAAAGTTTTTAAAAATTAAAATGCTTCCTTTTGAAGGTCAGTGGTTAAATGGTTCCCTTTTATTCCCATAGGATAATGATCCCTTATTAGGACAGTCACCTTGGAGAAGTAAAATTTCTGGCTCTGACACTGAAACGTTAGGTGGTTTTCCAGTAGAGTTCCTTATCCAAGTGGTAAGAATTGCTCTAAATATTTTGCTCATTTGTTAAAAAAAAAATTCAATATCTTTTGTGTTATTAAAGTTGAAAATTTTCCTAGGACCAAATATTTTTACACTTTTTAAAATCATTGTGTTTTAAGAACTCTGTTATTTCCAACAAAGCTTGAAATTAAGTTATAACAGCCAAAAAAGACTCAGAGGTCTATTTTTGTTGGGCTTTTCTTGGGTTTGGTTCTTATTATTTTGCTATGTTAGGGACTCTAGCATAAGTGTTCTAGCATACACTCTATGAAATTGAATGGTTAGCTGTTAATAAATTGTATAAAGGTTTTTATTTAGTAACCCAAGGTGTGTTGGCCAGCTCTCTGGTTAAGAGGAACTTTAGTTTTTTTCTGAGACTACAAATAGCTATTCATTTGCTAAGTACTTAATTATTAGACACAAAGAAATCTAATGCTAAAGCGAAACAAAAAGCAATTATTATATACAACAGTTTTCTTGAATAGCCTAATTCTTAATATAATGAGCTGTTTGTTTTGAAAATTAGGTTGAATAAATTATTTAGTTTGACTCATGGTCTAATGATGTTTGATTTCTTTCTTTTCCTCTCCTTTTTCTTTTTTGAAAATAAAGCTGTTTGGCTTGGGATAGATAAAGTCTTTATAAATAAAAATGTTTATAACATAAGCCATTAAAATATTCAGTGTTACCTTTTACAATTAATGTTATTTTGAGGAAAAGTCTTGTCATTTGTATGGCATTTCTTATTCCTTAGTTATATGTTGTTAATTATCCTTGGACTACAGAATTACACCTTTTAACTTTCAAAGGTAGATTTTTTTATATGAAAAATTTAAAATAGGAAAAGAGCCAAGGCTTATCATTTCGCAACTAGGACACTTTTTTTTTAAGACATTCTTTCTTTTATTAAATACTGGAAGTAAAAACAAAGCTGATATGTCATATTTGGGCAAGGGGTAGAGTGAGATGGGGAAGGAGGGTGAAGAGGAAGAGGAATGGGGAGCAAGAGATCCACCAGCAGAGGGAGTCAGAAGCTAAATACTAATACACTACTTCTAAAGGATTAATGTTTTTATTGCTGCTTAGATGATTTGATTGCAGTGCTTAATTTTAACTTCAAAATCTATGTGTAATGCCTAGTTGAAACACTGCTTTCATTATTTTAAGCTTTCTAGCAGGTAAAAATAAAAGCCCATTTATGTACTTGTCTTTTGTAATATCTAAAGTTTTATGAAACTCAAGTTTGCTCTTATCGAGCTGTAAGATACATTCTTGTCTTTGTCTGTTACTATTTTTTCTTATGACAAAATAAACATCATTTTTTGCTAGTTTCATAATTCATAGTTCGCAATGAATTTTTTTTCTTGGGGTTAGGGATTTTGAGGAATCTAAAAAGACTGACCGGCCCTCTCTAAGAGAGGACTCAGTTTTGAAAAGAATGAGAAGGAAACAGCATGATATTCTATCAAAAACTAACAAGAAACACAAAACTGAAAGAGAAACTAAAAATGGGAGAAAGATGTTGCCTTCGTCCATTTTTTACTGTTTCTTACTCAGTAGAATCACACAGATTTCCATAAAACCCAACAACTAAAGACAGGAGACCAGTCCAGAGCTCTGGACCTACTAATAAGGGTCAGTGTGAACAAGTATGTAACATATCTTACCAGGCCCTCCCTCAACCTGTATCAACTTAGTTCAGTTTTTTTATTTTTATTTTTTTAATTATCAAAAATTTAGTACATATGAAAGCAGGCAGTTGTATAATGTACCTCTCTGAACCCATTATCTAGCTGTAGCAGTTATCAAAAACTCCTGGCCATTTCTATTTCATATATACTCCTACCCTCTTTCTCTCTTTTGAGAAATTAAACATCATATCATTTATCTGTAAATATTTTGTTATGTATCTTTAAGTGGTAAGGGCCCTTTTTTTTTTTAAAGAGACATAACTGTAATATTATTATTAGATCTAAAAAGTTAATAAAAACATGTCTTAATAACATCACATATCCAGTCAGCATTCCGGTTGTCTAGTTGGCTCTTAAATATTGGTTCTTCTTTTCTCCCGTTAACCTCTTTGTTGAATAAACTGTATTATTTGTCCATGGAGTCTCCCACTGTCTGGATTTTGCTGACTGAGTCTTTGTAATAACATCCAGTATACTCTTCTGTCTTTGTACTTCATGTAAATTGCTCATTGACTATAAAGGTTTGATTTGATTTGGGTTTTTTATTTGATTGGTATAGTTGTTTTTATATGACTACTTTTATGCATACTTTTGTATTCTGATAGGATGTATAGTAGTAGTGCTCAGCCATGTGCAACTCTTGGCAACCGGGGACTATAGTCCACCAGGCTCCTCTGTCCATGGAATTTTCCAGGCAGGAATACTGGAGTGGGTTGTCATTTCCTACTCCAGGGGATCTTCCCAAAGCGGAAATCAAACACACATCTCTTGTGTCTCCTGCATTGGCAGGCGATTTCTTTACCACTAGCTCCACCTGGAAAGCCCTGATAGGATACCCCTATTTTTTATCTCTTTTTAAATATAATGTTAGCTGCTACAAATTATCAATGCCTAGATCCATTCATTCATTAGGATTGCAAAATTGTGCCATTCTTGTTCTTTGTGTATTAGCTGAAATCATTCTGTGAGGAAAAACTTCCCCAAATCTATTATTTGGTTACCTAATGGCATAGTTTGTATAGGAAAGGCAGAATAAATGCTTGATTTGTGGGCTTTGTTTTCCAGTTGATGAGTTTGGTTCCTAGTGTTCTCCAACGGTGGTTAATTTTGTTTAAATATCGGTCTGAATGCATGGATTTTAACCTATTTGTGCTTCAGTTAATTAGTTATTATTCTGATTGGTCCACACGTTGTTCCAGTGAAAGCTTATTCCGGTTGACTTCTTACTCGTTTTGATGTACCTGCTTACAGTGGATTTTAAAATATCTTCCTCTCAGCCAGTCAGATTTCTAAAATAGTGTCTGTGCTATATTTATATTGAAACACATCTGCTAAAATATCTTAGTGGAAACTTACAAGTTTGATGTCTACCTGGTATATTTAAGTGCCTCTCTTTATTCCAAAACATCTCTTTTTCATTGTCTGTAGACCAGACTATCAAAAATTCTCATGATTAAAAAGGAACATATCAAGAAATTAAGGGAAATGAACACAGAAGCAGAAAAACTGGTAAGGATATTTTTTTGTTTACTTGTCTCATTTTCAAATGGTGGGGGCTTCTATATTTAAGAGTTGAAAATATTTTATGAAAGAAAACCTAGAGATAACTGTTATTTTAAAATCCTGATTTACTCTCACTATGTTTTATTATACTGAACACATGCTTAATTAGCAATATAGTACAGTTCATTACTCTAGACCTCCTTATGTCATTGAATAGGATTAATGGATATATATTAGATTCTTAGACAGTTTACATAAGTGTAGAATTCCTAGCCTTGGTGCTTCTAACTAAGGAAATCATATTAGCAGAGGTTATTCAAATGGCTCAGAATAAATCAAGAAATATGTAGGCTGGTATCTTTAGGTTATCTTGACAAAGCTTATATCCTATTTTATCAATCTAATGAGTATAAAATATGAGAATCAATTTAAATCATAGGAGAGAATTATCAGAATTTTTTAAGATGTAGAAAATATTCACTAAGAAAGTTTTTTAATCAGTGCCTAGATCCATTCATTCATTAGGATTGCAAAATGGTGCCAATTCTTGTTCTTTGTGGATTAGCTGAAATCATTCTGTGAGGAAAAACTTCCCCAAATCTATTATTTGGTTACCTAATGGCATAGTTTGTATAGGAAAGGCAGGATAAATGCTTGATTTGTTGGCTTTGTTTTCCAGTTGATGAGTTTGGTTCATAGTTATGATTTTCATAACTATGAAAGTCATAGTTATGATTTTATAGGATGGTAAATAGTTTTTATCTCAAATGCCATCTCTAACTGATTAGAAATGAGTGCTAGAAAATATGAAAGAAAAGGATAGCTCAGTGACTAGACTTGGAGGCAAAGGGCTTTAGCTAATTACAGTGTCTGTCATGAGTACAAGAATAGGGAGTTGTCATAATATTAATCACCTCTTGCATGGAATGGTGTGAGGGGTAGGTGTGAATAAACAGCTGGACAAGTAGATAGAGAACTGAATGAGGAACAGTCTTCTTGTAGGCGTTTTTTGAAATCTGAACATGGCTTTGAATTATCCAATTCAAACCCATCATTTTTATGGAATTGAAAACTGAAGACCAAAGATGTCAAGGGATTTTGACGTAAGATTTTGCTGCTATTTAGTAGTACAGATACCAAAACAGGCTTCTTGGTCCCAGTTTAACTCATGTAGGCATGTTATAAAATTAATATTGTCAGATACGCAGACTATCAAAGATAGAAAAAAATTAGGCATAACATATTGCTGTTGTATATCCTAAACTTAATAATATTAATGTGCTTGCTTCTTTGCTACTAGACTCTCATTCTTATCTTGGTTTCCATTAGTCCTACTTCTGCCCTTTATTCTATGGTTTTTCAATGTTCCCCCGCTGCATTTCCTCTGATCACATCATCTTCTCCATCTTGAAAAAAGTGTTTAAGTTCCTCAGTTGTGTCCAGTTCTTTGTGACCCCATGAACTGTAGCTCACCAGGCTCCTCTGTCCGTAGAATTCTCCAGGCAAGAATACTGGGGTTGGTTGCCATTCCCTTCTCCAAGATCTTCCCAATCCAGGAATCGAACCTGAATTTCCTGCATTACAAGAAGATTCTTTACCGTCTGAGCCACTAGGGAAGCCATTTCATCTTCATGCATAATCAAATTATTTTACTTTCATACCACTAGCTAGGACTTTTCCCTGTAGCTGGGTTTCACACCTTAACGTATTAGATTTGACTCAGCCAAATTAATGTTACCTACTTTTAAATAAAGGCCTATTTTGATGTTGGCTTGGCTTCTTAGCATGTGGGAACTCTACAGAAATCTAATTTTCTTGATAGACTTTATAATTTTATTTATGATTAGAAATCTTTTCTATTATAAAAATTCAAATATTGTGAAACTAGTATATGGTATTGGAGAAGGCAATGGCACCCCACTCCAGTACTCTTGCCTGGAAAATCCCATGGACGGAGGAGCCTGGTAGGCTGCAGTCTATGGGGTCTCGAAGAGTTGGACATGACTGAGCGACTGACTTTGACTTTTCACTTTCATGCATTGGAGAAGGAAATGGCAACCCACTCCAGTGTTCTTGCCTGGAGGATCCCAGCGACGGGGGAGGCTGGTGGGCTGCCATATATGGGGTTGCACAGAGTCGGACACGATTGACGCGACTTAGCAGCAGCAGCAGTATATGATATAAATATGTTTTTATGCCTTAGCATATGGATTTCTTCTTCCATGCATTTACTTGCATATTTTGTTCTGTTTTTTGAAGTATGGTTGATTTATGGTATTGTCTTAGTTTCAGGTATACAGCATACTGATTTGGTGCTTTTGTCAGATTTCTATTCCATGATGGGTTGTTATAAAATACTGGGTGTAATTCCCAGTGCTATTCAGTATTTTCTTGTTGTCTATCTATTTTGTATGTAATAGTTTATATCTGTTAATCCCATACCCCTAATTTATCCCTCCCTATTTTCCTCTCTCCTTTGGTAACCACTAGTTTGTTTTCTGTATCTGTGGGTCTGTTTCTTTCTGCATACACATTCATTTGCATTGCTTTTTAGATTCCACATATAAGTGATATCATGTAGTATTTTCCTTCCTCTGTCTGACTTATTTCACTAAGCATAACATTCTCTAGGTCTGTCCACATTGCTGCTAATGGTTTTATTTCATTCTTTTTTATGACTAAGTAATACTTCATTTGTGTGTGTGTGTGTGTGTCTTCAAAAACCAATCTGTTGCTGGACACTTGGGTTGTTTCCATTGTCTTGGCTATTTTAAATTGTGCTGCTATGAATATTGGGGTGCATGTATCCTTTTGAATCAGTGTTTTCATTTTTTCCGGATATATACCCAGAAGTGAAATTGCTGGATCCTATATATTTTTAGCTTTTTGAGGAACCTCCATATTGTTCTCAGTAGTGACTCTACCAATTTACATTACCAGCCATGTACAAGGGTTCCCTTTTCTCCACGCCCTGACATTTGTTTT
This sequence comes from Oryx dammah, assembly GCF_014754425.2. Classification (NCBI taxonomy): domain Eukaryota; kingdom Metazoa; phylum Chordata; class Mammalia; order Artiodactyla; family Bovidae; genus Oryx; species Oryx dammah. Next base: position 51,191,961 of record NW_024070205.1, read on the forward strand.
CTGTAGACTTTTTGATTATAGCCATTTTGACTGGTGTGATGTGATACCTAATTGTGGTTTTCATTTGCATTTCACTAATAATTGGCGATGTTGAGCATCTTTTCATGTGCCTATTAGCTATCTGCATGTCCTTTTGGAGAAGTGTCTATTCAAGTGTTTTGCCCATTTTTGGACTGAATTGTTTGTTTGGTTTCTTAGAGTTGTATGAGCTGTTTATGTATTTTGGATATGAACGCTTGTCAGCCTCATCATTTGCAAATATTTCCTTCCATTCCACAGTTTTTCTCTTTTGTTGATAGTTTCCTTAGCTATGTAAAAGTTTTAAGTTTAATTAGGCCCCATTTGTTTATTTTTGCTTTTATTTATTTTGCCTTAGGAGACTGATCCAAGAAAATATTGCTGCCAATTTCTGTCAGAGTATTCTGCCTCTGTCCTAAGAGTGTTATGGTTTCAGGGCTTACATTTAAACCATTTTGATTTGGTTTGGTTTGGTTTTTTGTATAGAAAGTGGCAGGGTCAAAATGTATGAGCATTTTAAAGATTTAATTGTATGCCTAACTTAAGATGGTAGGCTGGACATGTGTTTTCTTCTTGTCCCTTACAATTTCCACATAAAATAAGTACGAAAAAAAAGTAAATAGAATATATGGAAACAGATTGTTTAACAATGTATGAAAGGGTTTTTGTTTTTTTTTTTACATTTTCTGACGTGTTGGATTAAATTAAAACCTTGGCTAAAAGAGGCTGCATGTTGGAACCCTGTAGAGACTCCAGGCCAAGAGTTGCAAATATAATAGAGGAATGCAGAAGTGAGATGCTATACTTTAAAAGGAATTGATTTAATTTGTTTCCACATTTCCAATCTTCATCCGAGTGACAGAATGTAAATGTGGCTTTTACCCAAGTTAAAAGGAGAGAAAGAAACTGACGCTCCTCTAAAGAATTTGAACATACTGCTTGGGAAAAGTTAATGTGCTTCTGCTTTTGGTAATGGTAGGCTAGATAATTTGGATTAGTCTTCCTAATCCAAATAGTTAAGAACAGCTATTGCCTCTGGAATAAAATGTAAAAACAAGCCAAAGACACTGGAGCATTAATAAGATATTTAAGAATTTTAGGGATAGAATCTAGGAAAAGAATTAAACTGAGAAGGAGGGTTCTGGCAGTTAGGATACCTTTTTCCTTAGGGGCTTATGCAAAATTTCAGAAAAGATGGCTGAGAAACCGAGTGATGTTCTCAGAGGGCTTACAAGAGTGGGGAGGACAAAAATTAGAGTTCAGAGAACCAGCAAGGGTTGAGAGAAATTGGCAAATTCCTTCCATATTCTGGATTGGACCCCAAAAAGGCTACATTGGCCCAGCTTCAGATTATTATCTCTGAAATTGAACTAAGTTGATTATGGAGTTTCCCAGGTGGTACTAGTGGTAAAGAATTCTCCTGCCAATGCAGGAGCCATAAGAGATGCGGGTTTGATCCCTGGGTTGGGAAGATCCCCTGGAGGAGGGCATGGCAACCCACTCTAGTATTCTTGCCTGGAGAATCCCATGGACAGAGGAGCCTGACGGGCTACTGTCCACTGGGTCTCAAAGAGTCAGACGCAAGTAAAGCAACTTAACACACACAGGCCCCAAGCAGCCATCCAGAAGTAAGTAATCCTCTTAGAGGAATATAATATCATACTGGACCTGAAATTATTTCTACAGGTGTTAACATACAGTATCTAATACTCAATTTTAAATCCCAGAGACAGTAGGAGACATGGTAACACTGATAAGAAACACAAGAAGGTGTAACAGAGGGCAGATTAAGGGGAATGTCAGTTTTAGACATAGATTTTGAATGTTTACTTTGTTTAACGAGATGAGACAAAACATAGTTTTAGAAGAGAGCTAGAAACAACAACAAAAATGACCTAACGAAAACTCAGGAAATAAACTACAGTAATCAAAATGAAGAATTCAATCGGTAGATATAACACAGCAAATTAGGAACAGCTGAAGAGAGAGCTAGTATTTGAGAACAGATCAGAATAAAATGTCCAGAATTAAGCGTGGAAAGATGGATAGAAAGTACAGAAGAGAGGAATAAGAAATAAGGGATATAGTGAGGAGTCTAACATGTCTGATAGGGTAGCTGAAGGAGAAGAGAAAGAAAAATGAGACAAAAGGCGAGAGAATTTTTGAGAGATAATAACAGAATTTTTCAGAATTCTCAAAATTCAACAGGCTACAAATTCAAGACCCCCATAAATCATAAGGTAAATAAAAAGCTAATGACTCCAAAACATATCATAGTAAAATCGCAGAAAGCTAAACACAAAGTGGGAGGTATTTAAAGTACCCAGAGTAGGATGGAGATGGGGAAGTACTTTCAAAAAAAGTAAGTTTGTTTGACAGCTGACTTCTCCACAGAAAACACAGAGGACATAAGAGAATGGAATGACATCTTTATAGGGCTGAAACAAAATTACTGCCAACCTAGATTTCTATATCCAGTGAAAATTTCGTAAGGGTAAACTTAATACAAGGACATTTGCAGGCAAGTTATAGAATTTGTTACCAGAATACCTGTAAGTAAAGGAAATAATACAGGTTTTGTTCAAGCGGGGGTTGGGGGTGAGGCTTAAGACAGTTAAAGTTTCAAAAAGGAATGAAAAACAACAAAAAGAATGAATATGTACATTAGCCTAAGTGTCGCCATATAAAATAATAAAACTGTATCTTGCAGCATTTAAAATATAAAGGTTTAAAAATAATAGAGTCCAACATTTGTTTGTTGGTTAGGGTAAGGAGTGTGTATTCCACATGGATTTTGAAAAATGAAGAATGTACATTTTATTCTCTAAGGTACCTATTCAGATAATGCTAAAAGATTAATAACTACTAAGCTTATCAGGGGGAGCTGCATGAGGGAATGGAACAATTAAGTGTTCACTCAGTCCAAGAGAAGGCAACAAAGGAAAGAAAAAAATGACACCAAACAAGTGGGACACATAGAAGGAAAATAGTAAGATGGTAGATTTAAATCTAAACATTTTGATAAATAGCATCCAGTATAAGTGGACTAAATTTCTTAAATAAAAAACACAGATCGCCAGACTGGATGAAAAATAAAGCCCAGTTCCCACCATATGATTCAGCAGTTCCACTCCTGGGTATGTATGTGAAGAAAACAGAAACCCTAATTCAAAAAGATACATGCATTTCAGTGTTCATAGCAGCATTATTTACAGTAGCCAAGGTGTGGAAGCAACTTAAGTGTCCATCAACAGATGAATGGATAAAGAGGATGAAATCTGTATATATGTGTGTACATGCATACACACACATGCAAGCATACATGCTCACACGCACACACAGTGGGATATTACTCATCCATAAAAACAGAAATGCTGCTGTTTGCAGTAACATGGATCTACCTAGAGGGTATTATGCTTAGTGAAAGAAGTTAGAGAAAGATGAGTACTACTCTGTGTTATTACTTAAATGTGGAATCTAGAAAATAAAACAAACATGGATATAACAAAACAGAAACAGACTCACAGATATAAAGAACTCGTGGGTACCAGTGGGAAAAAGGTAAGGGGATGGGCAAGATGGAGGTAGGGGATTTAGAGTTACAAACAACTACTATGTATAAAACAAATAAGCAACAAGGATTCTATACAAAGAAATTCTTTGTACTACACAAGGAAATTTAGCCATTATTTTGTAATAACTTTAAATGAAGTATAATCTATAAAAAATATTGAATCACTGTGTTGTATACCTGAAACTAATTTATATTAGTTTAAATAGTTGTAAATCAACTACAACTTTTAAAAAAACCCAACTCTATGATTCTTGAAAGAGACACATTTAATATAAGAGAATCCAGGATAAAATTGTTAATGTATGAAAAGATAAACACTACAATTGTTTATTTATTTATTTGTGGCTATGCTGGGTCTTTGTTGCTTTGCAGGCTTTTCTCTAGTTGTGGTGCACGGGCTTCTCATTGCAGTGCCTTCTCTTGTTGCACAGCAGGGCTCTAGGGTAGATGGGCTCAGTAGCTGTGGCACATGGGCCTAGTTGCTCAGTGGCAGGGATCATCCCAGATTAGGGGTCAGATCCATGTATCTTGCATTGGCAGCTGGATTCTTTACTATTGAGCCACCAGGGAAACCCCAGCAATACAAATTTTAAAATAACAACAGAAAAGCATGTAACTATATTAGTATCTGATAATTAAATGTAGGGCAACAGATATTACTGGTATTACTGGATATAGAGAGATATGCTTTCTAATGAAGAAAAGTTTAATTCACCGTATCTTGCTGGATATAAAGAGGTGTGATTCTTAATGATGAAAGGTATAATTTCAAAATAATAACTTGAAATTTATATGTACTTAATAACATAGCATCCAAATATATAAAGCAAAAATTGGCAAAACTCAAAGGAAAAATACAAATCCACTGTTGTAGCAACACAGTTTCCATAGCCCTCTTAGTAACTAATAAAACAAATAGTCAAAAATCAGTTAGAGGGCTTCCCTGATGGCTCAGTGGTAAAGGATCCACCTGCCATTGCAGGAGACACGGGTTCAATCCCTAGTCCAAGAAGATCCCACATGCCGCAGAGCAACTAACCCTGTGCACCGCAGCTACTGAGCCTGCGTGCCCTAGAGCCCATGTTCTGTAACAAGAGAAGCCACCACAGTGAGAAACCCGTGCACTGCACTTCTCTTTTACCACTAGAGAAAAAGCCTGTGTAGCATTGAAGACCCAGAGCAGTCAAAACTAAATTAGTTAATTAATTAATTTTTTTTAAAATCAGAATTTATACTTGAAAAACACAGTTAACAGGTGATTTCATTAGCATATGGAGACAGTTATACCTGCCAACTGTAGGATACCTATTATTTTCAAGCCTGCGTGGAATATTTACAAAAATTAATTGTACACAGGTCTTAGATGAGATTTCAGCAAATTGCAAAATGATTAAAATTCTCCAAAGTAAGTTCTCTGACCACAGTAGAGATAAATTTAGAAGTTAATAACTAAAGGATCAGTTCAGTTCAGTCACTCAGTTGTGTCTGACTCTTTGCGACCCCATGGACTGCCGCACACCGGGCTTCCCTGTCCATCACCAGCTCCCGGAGCTTGCTCAGACTCATGTCCATCGAGTTGGTGATGCCATCAAATCATCTCATCCTCTGTCGTCCGCTTCTCCTCCTGCCTTCAGTCTTTCCCAACATCAGGGTCTCTTTCCAATGAGTCAGTTCTTAACTAAAAGATACCAAGAATAAAACACATGCTTGAAAATTAAAGAATACAATGCTAAATAAACCATAAAGCAAAGAATGAGTTATCAGAGACCAGAAAATATTTTTAATTTAGTAGTATTGAAAATTATATACATCAAAATGTTGTTATGCAGCCACACCTATTTTAGAATAAAAGGCATGTTTAAATTGAAGATGGACTGAAAAAAATTAGTGAGTTACATCTATCTCAGTAAGTTAGAATAAGAACAACAAATTAAATCCAGAGAGAAGAGTAATGAAATAGAAAACAAATCTAAAATAGAGATGATGAATAGAGTCAAAGTTCAGCCCTTTGAAAGACCTAATAAAATTGATAATCCTGAAAATGCTAATCAGGAAAGATACAAATTACTGCTATTAAGAAAGAGGGTGGTCCAGTGGTGGGGAATCAGCCTGCCAAGGCAGGAGACATGAGTTCTGTCCCTGGCCTGTGTGCCACAACTACAAAGCCTGCACTCTAGAGCCTGAGAGCAGCAACAAGAGAAGCCTGCACAGTGAGAAGCCCAGGCACTACAACACAGAGTAGCCCCAGCTAGGAAAAGCCCAGGGCAGCAATGAAGGTCCAGTGCAGCCATAAAAAGAAAGAGGGGACATCGCTATAAAACCTACAGACATGAAAGTGATCTTGAGAGGATACTGTGGGATTTAATTTTGTGTGCTTCAAATTCATAAATTGATGCCCTAAGCCACAGTGTAACTGTATTTAGAGATAGGGCCTTTAAGGAGATAATTTAGGTTAAATGAGGCAATAAGGTTAGGGCCCAAATTAGTAAGACTGGTGTCCTTACAAGAAGAGGAAGAGACCCCAAGAGATCTCTCTATGTATACACAGAAGGCAGGCCATCTGAGGACACATGAGAAGGCAGCTTTCTGCAAGCCAGATAAAGTTCTAAAGTTCTGTTTAGAAACCATCTCTGACAGCACCTTGATCTTGAACTTAAAACCTTCATAACTACAAAAAAAATTTATTGCTATTTTTTAAGCCACCAGTCATGGTATCCTGTTATAGCATGCCAAGTGGACTAATACAGTTTATAAACAGCTTCCTATAAATATTTTTGAAAATTGAAATGAAGGAGGCAAATTCTTAGAAAAATACTTGTAACACTGATATGGAAAAAAAAGTCTGAATAGTCCCATCAGTGCCTTATAAATGAATCTGTAATGTAAACTTGACCACAAAGAACCTACACCACCAGATGAATTCTTCCATACCAGGGAATTCAGCTAAATATTTACCATTACCATCACCTTGCAAAAAGTTTCTTTAGAGAATAGGAGAAAAACTAGGAACATTTTCCAATTCCTTTTTGTAATTCTTGAATAAGTTGATATTAAAACCTAACAGATATTACAAAAGAGAATAACTACTAGCCAATATCATTTACGAATGTAGGTGAAAGAATCCTAAACAAAGTATTAACAAATGGGAATGTTTAAAAGGTACATCACGCCAGCCGGTAGATTTATTCCAGGAATGCAAAGGTAGTTTAACATTCACTAATAAATAAGTGGAGTCTTGAGCCACAGAAGATAATGATGGTCTCCACAGACAGATTACGAAAATAGAATGTAAAACATGTAAGCTAAAATGACCTAAATATCCAGAAGCTCCTCCATTAGATAGATTTACAAGAAAACTTAGTATGAAAAGAGTCATTTCCAATGGGGTGGCGGATTCACAGAACATACCAATGTTAAGCAAAAAACATCAAGCGAAAAATGTTAAGCTTTAAAACATTATTTCAGATTCTTTTCCTGTTTAGGTTGTTGTATAATATTGAGCAGAGTCACTGTGCTATACAATGGATCCTTATTGGTTATCCATTTTAATTATAGCAGTGTATAACATGTCAATCCAAAAGAATAGATACATGTATATGTATAACTGAACCACTTTCCTTCACACATGAAACTATCACAACCAACTATATATATTGTTAACCAACTATACTACAATAGAAGATAAAAGGTTAAAAAAAAAAAAAGAACTAGGAAATCTAATGATGTCCAAAGAAAATATGAAACTTCTGCAGGCATTTATATAAGAAATAGTTGATTTTAGGGGCTGTCCAGCTTGGTTATTATGGTGCAAAAATCTCAAACATTTAATAAAGTTATTCCAGCTGGTAAACATAACACGTTCTTTCATTGGTAATAAAGTATTTAAAACATGTATACTCATTATGTTTTCAGACAACAGGAGGACAATATGCCACTATTTTTTTTCTCGTATCAAGGACTGTCATTTAAGCATAAACCTGGAATTCAGTTCTATAGGATAAGATCAAGGTATGAAGTATCAGACTGCTTTAGAATAATGTAAAAGTGAAAGTGAAGTCGCTCAGTCGTGTCCGACTCTTTGTGACACCATGGACTGTAGCCTACCAGGCTCTGAGGAGCCTCTCAGTCCATGGAATTTTCCAGGCAAGAGTACTGGAGTGGGTTGCCATTTAAATAAAACTGTTCCCCAAAGAAGAAAAAGCATAAATCACATACTTGCCTGGCGAAAGAGTTGAAATTTAAATTGTTCAGTGTAGCAAGTAAAAGGAATGCTATTGCAAATCATGTTGCTTTTTGAAGAGTTGCCAACTGCTGCTGCTGCTAAGTCACTTCAGTCGTGTCCGACTCTGTGTGATCCCATAGACAGCAGCCCACCAGGCTCCCCCATCCCTGGGATTCTCCAGGCAAGAACACTGGAGTGGGTTGCCATTCCCTTCTCCAATGCATGAAAGTGAAAAGTCAAAGTGAAGTCGCTCAGTCGTGTCCGACTCCCAGCGATAACTGCTAGTAGTATAAAAAGTATATTCAAGGTTATTTGATCCTTGTACTCATTAAAAACAAATGGTGGAGAGAGATGGATTTCTATTCACAGTAGGTCCTGTGTATAACATGTATCATGCATGGTAATTGTTTGGTCTTTGTTTAATAAACCATACCCTTCAATTTAAGTGGAATCATCAAAAAGGAAATAGTATGGTATGTGAATGGTAAGGAATCTGCCTGCAATGCAGGAGACCCAGGTTTGATCCCTGGGCCAGGAAGATCCCCTGGAGAAGGGAATGGTAACCCACTCTAGTTTTCTTGTCTGGAGAATCCCATGGACAGAGGAGCCTGGTGGGCTACAGTCCCTGGGGTCGCAAAGAGTCCAACATGACTGAGCGACTAACATTTACTTACGTGATTTGAGATTAGTTTTAAAAAGGAAATAAAACGTGAAAATTATCTTCAGAGACTGCCATTTCTATTATATTGATATAAGTACAGTGCCTTATAGAGGTAGTAAAAATCAAATTATATCCATTAATCGTAACAACCTATTATTTATTCTTTTTCATATATCACTTCTGAGTTGAAATTTTGTAGAATATTTCAGGGACAAATACAAATTATTCAATTAGTTTAATTCCTTCTTTACAGAAGGAAGAATCCTAAGTATTATAAGGAGATTTTATTTTTAATATATCCAGAACTGTTATTTTTTAATACCTTCAGAGGTATAACAGTTCTTTCATTTTTATGGATTACAGATTTTCTTGGTATGTATTTTTTCCTAATTTTCTGTGATACATCAGGTTAGTGACATTGAACTAATTTAATGTTTCTGTTAAACTCAAATGATTTTCTCACTGAGTGATTTTATGGAGAAAAGGAAAGATATACCCATTTGAATGCAGAGTTCCAAAGAATACCAAGGAGAGAGAAAAAAAAGCCTTCCTCGGTGATCAGTGCAAAGAAATAGAGGAAAACAATAGAACGGGAAAGACTAGAGATCTCTTCCAAGAAAATTAGAGTTACCAAGGGAACATTTCATGCAAAGATGGGCACAATAAAGGACAGAAATGGTATGGACCTAACAGAAGCACAAGATACTAAGAAGAGGTGGCAAGAACACACAGAAGAACTATACAAAAAAGATCTTCATGACCTGGATAAGCACAATGGTGTAATCACTCACCTAGAGCCGGACATCCTAGAATGTGAAGTCAAGTGGGCCTTAGGAAGCATTGCTGCTACTGCTGCTAAGTCACTTCAGTCGTGTCTGACCCTGTGCAACCCCATAGACGGCAGCCCACCAGGCCCTCCCGTCCCTGGGATTCTCCAGGCAAGAACACTGGAGTGGGTTGCCATTTCTTTCTCCAAAGCATGAAAGTGAAAAGTGAAAGTGAAGTCTCTCAGTCATATCCGACTCTTAGCGACCCCATGGATTGCAGCCTACCAGGCTCCTCCATCCATGGGATTTTCCAGGCAAGAGTACTGGAGTGGGGTGCCATTGCCTTCTCCATAGGAAGCATCACTATGAACAAAGCTAGTGGAGGTGATGGAATTCCAGTTGAGCTCTTTCAAATCCTAAAAGATGACGCTGTGAAAGTGCTGCACTCAGTATGCCAGCAAATTTGGAAAATTCAGCAGTGGCCACAAAACTGGAAAAGGTCAGTTTTCATTCCAGTCCCAAAGAAAGGCAATGCCAAATAATGTTCAGACTACTCCACAATTGCATTCATCTCACATGCTAGGAAAGTAATACTCAAAATTCTCCAAGCCAGGCTTCAACAGTACATGAACCATCAACCTCCGGATGTTCAAGTTAAATATAGAAAAGGCAGAGGAACCAAAGATCAAATTGCCAACATCCGTTGGATCATAGAAAAAGCAAGAGAATTCCAGAAAAACATCTGCTTTATTGACTTTGCCAAAGCCTTTGATTGTGTAGATCACAACAAACTGTGGAAAATTCTGAAAGAGGTGGAAATACCAGACCACCTTACCTACCTTCTGAGAAATCTGTATGCAGGTCAAGAAGCAACAATTAGAACCAGACATGAAACAACAGGCTGCTTCTAAGTTGGGAAAGGAGTCCGTCAAGGCTTTATATTGTCACTCTGCCTATTTAACTTGTATGCAGAGTACATAATGCGAAATGCTGGGCTGGATGAAGCACAATCTGGAATCAAGATTGCCAGAAGTATCAATAACCTCAGATATGCAGATGACACCACCCTTATGGCAGAAAGTAAAGAGGAACTAAAGAGCCTCTTGGTGAAAGTGAAAGAGGAGAGTGAAAAAGCTGGCTTAAAAGTCAACATTCAGAAAACGAAGATCATGGCATCTGGTCCCATCACTTCATAGCAAATAGATGGAGAAACAATGTAAGCAGTAACAGATTTTATTTTCTTGGGCTCCAAAATCACTGCAGATTTTCCACTGATTTCCACTCCTTGGAAGAAAAGTTATGACCAACCTAGACAGCTTATTAAAAAGCAGAAACATTACTTTGACAACAAAGGTCTGTCTACTCAAAGCTATAGTTTTTCCAGTAGTCATGTATGGATGTGAGAGTTGGACTATAAAGAAGCTGAGCACTGAAGAATTGAAGCTTTTGAACTGTGGTGTTGGAGACTTTTGAGAATCCCTTGGACTGCAAGGAGATCCAGCCAGTCCATCCTAAAGGAAATCAGTCCTGAATATTCATTGGAAGGACTGATGCTAAAGCTGAAACTCCAATACTTTGGCCACCTGATGCGAAGAACTGACTCATGGGAAGAAAAAGACCCTGATGCTGGGAAAGATTGAAGGCAGGAGAAGGTGATGACAGAGGATGAGATGGTTGAATGGCATCACCGACTCGACGGACATGAGTTTGAACAAGCTCTGAGAGTTGGTGATGGACATGGAAGCCTGGCATGCTGAAGTCTGTGGGGTCTCAAAGAGTTGGATATGACTGAACAACTGAACTGATCCCTACCCAGTCTCTGCTCTAATAAATACTTACTTTTATTTAATCAGTATAACTTTATTTTGAAGCTGAGAGCTAATTTCTGTTCTGTTTTTACCAAAATGACCTGAGTATTTCACTATATTGCCCTTCAAAGGACTGGACATACTACTTTGTCCAAATATATATATTTTTTCTTTTTAACTTTTTATTTTATACTGGAGTATAGTTGAACAATGTTGGGAGAGTTCCAGATATACAGCAAAGTGATTTAGTTATACAGGTATCTATTTTTTTCAAATTCTTTTCTCATTTAGATTGTTATATAATATTGAGCAGAATTCCCTCTGGTATACAGTAGGGCCTTGTTAGTTATGCATTTTAAATATAGCAGTGTGTATATATCAGTCCCAAATGGAAAAGGCAGTGGCACCCCACTCCAGTACTCTTGCCTGGAAAATCCCATGGATGGGGGAGCCTGGTAGGCTGCAGTCCATGGGGTGGCTAAGAGTTGGACACGACTAAGAGACTTCACTTTCACTTTTCACTTTCATGCATTGGAGAAGGAAATGGCAACCCACTCCAGTGTTCTTGCCTGGAGAATCCCAGGGACGGTGGAGCCTGGTGGGCTGCCATCTATGGGGTCGCACAGAGTCGGACACGACTGAAGCAACTTAGCAGCAGCAAACTCCCTAACTATCCTTTACCCTCACCCTTCTCCTCTGGTAACCATAAGTTCAATTCTCTAAGTCTGTGAGTCTGTTTCTGTTTTGTAAATAAGTTCATTTGTAACATTTCTTTTTAGATTCCTCATATAAGCTATATCATACAATATTTCTGTTTCTCTGTATAATCAGCTCTGGGTCCATCCATGTTGCTGCAGATGGTATTATTTTGTTCTTTTTAATGGCTGAGTACTATTCCATTGTATATACCATATTTTCTTTCTCCATTCTTTTGTTCATTGGTATTTAGGTTGCTATCATGCCTTAGCTATAGTAAACAGTGCTGCACCAAATATTGGGGTGCAAGTATTCTTTCAGACCATGTTTTTCTCTGCACAGGAGTGGGATTGTAGGATTGTATGGTTTAGTTTAGTTTTTTAAGGAACCTCCATACTGTTCTTCATACTGGCCGTACCAATTTACATTCCTACCAACAATATAGGAGTGTTCCCAAGTTCTCTCCACACCCTCTCCAGCATTTATTATTTTGGGACTTTTTTTTAATGGAGACACAAATTTATTTCTTGATGGAATTTATTAAAAATGGGAACATTGGTCTGATAAAGTCTCCTTCAATTTTGGAACACTTAAATGTTTATCTCACTCTTACTTTACCCAGCAAAAGCAAACTTGTCAAAATATGAAATTAAATGTTGAGACTTTCAATTTGCAAAGCAAAGGGAGGAAAATTACTTTAAAATACTTTAGTCACTTTTATGATACAACAAGGAAAAAGTTTTCAGTCATACATCTGAGGAATTTTTGTCAAGTTCTTTTAGATTTAAAGTTTTGAACTACCTTTTCTTGACCTAATTATATAGTATGTTAAAGTCAGTGAAGGTTTGTCCAAGCTTATTAACTTCAGTATACCTTTTTGATTTTGGACTATCAAAACCTTTTTAAAATACATATACAGAACATCCACATACAAATTAATTAGTGTATGGAATTTCCTAAAATAGATTTGAATTGATTTGATACTACTAGTGTAGTATCTACTGTATAAAAGTAGTCAGTCTCTGATCATTGCTTTTCCACTTTGAAAATTTGTCTTGTCATACATGGACATTAATAATAATTCAGAAGTAGGGAAGGGGATTTATCCTAGACAGTTCTGTTTAAACCACTTTTAAAACTGTATTAGTGGCTTTGGAAAACTCTAGATACTGTTTTCTCTGTACTTCCCTCTCTCCATCACCACTATGAAGGTTGTTCTTTTACAAATATGTTCTCAGCATTGTCTTATCATGATTGTTAGTCCTCTTTATTTTTGAAATTATGAATCTCTGCAGAAATCTGCTTATTAATTTGAAAGTAGAATACATTAAAAAAAAAAAGAGTCCATTTTGTGTGCCACACTCAACCTGTATGTGACAGCCTAAAAGCTCATTAGTTGATTATATAGGAGGGATAGGAAACCATGCTTAATTATAATAACTTATTTAAAGGGATAGGTTTTTAAAATAACCTTATTGAGATATTATTCACATACCATACAATTCACCCATTTATGTGGACAGTTTTGTGGTATTTAGTTTACGGTTCAATTCACAGATTGTGCAAGCATCATCAGAGTTGATTTTAGAATGTTTTCATTATCCCAAAAAGAAAACCTATATTTTTAGCAGCTACTCCTCATTTCCCCCAAATCAGTTTCCACCCCAAACTTAGGCAACCGATAATCTAATTTCTCTCCAGCTGTTCTGAACATTTAATGTAAATGGAATCGTGTGATACGTAATCATTTGTGACTGTATTCTTTCAAGTAGCATAATGTTTTGAAGGTTCATCCATGTTGTAACATGTATCAGTACTTCTTATTGCCAAATAATATTCCATTGAATGGATGTATCACATTTTATTTATCCATTCATCAGTTGAGGGACATTTGAGTTGTTTCCACTCTGGCTATTTCGAGTAAGATGACTATGAATGTTCACGTATGGATTTTTGTGTAGATGTATATTTTCATTTCTATGAATATGTATCTAAAAGTGGAATTGCTGAGTCATGTTAACCCTCTCCTTAATCTTTTATGTAACTGCCAGGCTATTTTCCAAACCGGTACAGTATTGTAAAGTAAAATAAGGTAAAATAAAAAAAAAAGAAAGAAACAAAATGAGGTCCCTAATCTGGAAAAAAAAAAAAAAAAAGACAGGTCTGATGCAGTTTTCCTTTTATCTGTTTTATAAAGTATCCAAGTTGTAAAAATGTGTTATTCACCTTTAAATGAACTATAAAACTGCCTTAGATAACTTGTTTAAAAGACTAACAGATAAGACTGTTAAAGCTAATCACTTACTAATTTCAAAAAAAATTTTTTAAGTGTAATTTACAATGTAAGAAAGTAAAGAAGGGGATTTCCCTGATTGCCTAGTGGTTAGGATTCCAGACTTTCACTGTTATGACCCATGTTCAATCCCTGGTCAGGGAACAGAGACCTCCACAAGCTGTGCAGCATGCCCCACCCACCCCCCCAGAAAAAGTAAAAAAAATCCACAAGATCATCTCAATGGATGCATAAAAACCATCTTACAAAATTAAACATCTCTTCATGGTGGAAAAGCAAACATTCTTATCGAACTAGGAATAGAATGAAAATTCCTTAACCTGATAGAGAATATTTACCAAGAAAACATAGCATGTATCATACTTATTAGTGAAATGTTAAGAACTTTCTCTTTAAGACTGGAAATAAGATAAGGGAGCCTACAATCACAGCTTTTATTTAATAGTACGCTAGAGCGCCTAGCCAATGTAATAAAACAAAATGAAGTAAGAGCTATAAAGATTGGAAAGGAAAAAATGAAACTCTTTTATTCACAGATGATGTTGTTGTGTACCTAGAAAATGTAAAAGAATATGCAATTAAATTATTAGAATTAATATGTGAGTTTAGCAAAGTTGTAAGATTCAAGGTCAGTTTTTTTAAGCAGTTGTTTTTCTGCTATCAGCAATAAGCCGTTAAAAATGAAATTTCAAAAAATACCATTTAAAACTGTATACCTTGATATAGATATAAGATATATTAAACTTCTGTATAGAAAACTATTAAATGTTGAGTGAAATTAAAGAAGACCTAAATAAAAAGAGATAGTCATGATTTCAAAAACTATTTTTTGAAGAGTCATTTTCATTAAATTTATCCATAAATTGTATGAAATCTCATGTGAATTTTGCATGTGTGTGTGTGCACATGTATGCATAAGTGCATTCAAACTGATAAACTGATTCTAAAATTTATGTGGAACTGCAATAAAGTAGGATGATTTACTCTTGTATATCAAGACTTACTACAAAGCTGGGGTTTCTGAAGACTGTGTGCTACTGGCCCAACAGAGAAATAGACCATGCAACAGATAGAGAGCCCAGGAATAGACTTGCATGTGTGCACACTCTTGATCTATGAAAAGGTGGTCCTGCAGAGCAGTGGGGAAAGAAGGGTCTTTGAAATAATGGTGCTGGATTAACTGGATATCCGTGTGGGGAGGGAGATAAATCTCATAACATAGCCAGATGACTGCCACATTAGATCTAAATGTGAAAGGCAAAACTATGATGCTTCTAGAGGTGATTAGGAGAGTAATTTTAAGATCTTGAGCTAAGAATTTTTTTAATGAAATAAATGTGAATAGATAGTTCATAGGAAAAAAAAATACAAATGACTCTTAAATATGTGAAAAGGGGTGGGTGTGTATGTGTGTGTGTGTTCAGTTGCTTAGCCGTGTCTGACTCTTTGTGAACCTGTAGCCTGTAGTCTGCCAGGCTCCTCTGTCCATGGGATTTCCCAGGCAAGAATACTGGAGTGGGTTGCCATTTCCTCCTCCAGGGGATCTTCCCGACCCAGGGATCAAACCAAGGTCTCTTATATCTCCAGTATTGACAAGCAGATTCTTTACCATTAGCACCAGCTGAGAAGCCCCATTTGAAAAGGTGGTCAAAGAAACAGTTAAAAAAGATCCTACTTTTTAGTGAAATTAGCAAAAAAATTAAAAGTTGTAACAAAACATTACGGTGATACTGAGCCTGCACATTCTAGAGCCCAGCCTCCAAAATGAGAGAAGCCACCAAGCACCACGCAGCCAAAAAAATTTTTTTAATTATTGGTGAGAATGTGGGGAAATAAGCATTCTTAAAAATGAATTAGTACATCTTCTGCGAAGGGCATTTTGTCAGTATCTATTGAAATTTAAAATGCACAATGCACAAGCCCTTTGATTTAGCAGTTGCACTTCTAAGAACTTCTGCAGAAAGATTTCCTTTATTTATTACCCCCAAACAAAGAGCCATAGTCTCAATTTAATAATAGTTTATTTTTCCCCACTGATTTGAAAGGGCAACTTTATTGTATACTAAATTCCCATGTATGAATAAATACACAAGCATACATATACATATACATATAGGAATTACCATATATTAAAGACTGCCTCCTGTTCTGTTCCATTGGAAGATTTGTTACCCATGCCAGTTCCACAGTTTAATCTGCCATCTGCCAGTATGAGTTCCCTGTTTGTCCTTTTTCAAAATGGCTTTAGTCATTCTTGTACATTTATTATTCTATTTTCTGTGTTAGTACTTAATTATTTGACCATTTTAAAACATAAGGGAAATACTTGTCTTCATTTAGGATATTCAGAAAGAAGTGCTGAAGACTTTGAGGGCAGTTTCAAAAGAGGGGGCTCCAGCAATATTTGAGAAGTTGGAGATACAAGCAGATGATAATTTTGAAGAGGATGATATCTGTTTCATTTAGGATTCTTTTCGAAAATGATTCATTTGTTATTTCACTGTAGATAAAGTCCTTGTATGTCTTTATTTAAATAACTCATGAATATGTTGAACACAAAATTGAGGCTCAAGACTTTTGATACCCTCACCCTCTAATAATTTTGACTACTTCTGAGTCTGCCACAATACACACTTAACACTCAAAAAAATTTGACCAAATTAAACTTAAACTGTGTCCCCAGTCCAGCCAACAGGGAAATGGAGTTAAACTCACCATGTCCTGTTTATCCTTGCATAGGAAATACTAATTTTTTGATAGAGTGGGCCTAACTCCACAAAAACTAAAGCTTAGGAATGGGAATTCAGGAATCACCAATGGATGTACTGGGTGTGACTCTGGGCCGGTATAAGAACTTGTATGTGTGTGCTCAGTTGTGTTCAACTTTTTGCAACCCCATCAACTATAGCCCACCAGGCTTCTCCGTCCATGGGATTTTCCAGGCAAGAATACTGGAGCAGATTGCCATTTCCTACTCTAGAGGATCTTTCCTACTCTAGAGGATCTTTCCTACCCAGGGATTGAACCCACATCTCTTACATCTCCTGCATTGGCAGGCAGATGCCTTATCACTGCACCACCTGCGAAGCCTATTATAGAACTTACCTTTCCAACAAATAATGTATGATCTCACTTAGATATAGAATCTAAAAAAAAAACAAACAAACAAACAAAAAAACAAGAAACCAAGCTCATAAGTACAGAGAGCAGATTTGTGGTTGCCAGAGCTTGATGGAGGAGAGGGGCAGGTAGGGTGAAATGGGTAAAGGGGATCAAAAGGTACAAGCTTACAGTTATAAAATAACTATCATAGGGATGTAATATACAGTATGGTGGCTATAGTTAATAATACTGTATTGCATATTTGAAAGTTGCCAAGTAAATCTTAAAAGTTCTCATCACAAGGAAAATTATGTATGGTGACAGATGCTAATTAGACTTGTAGTGATTGTTTTGCAATATATATAAATATAGAATCATTGTGTTGTACACCTGAAACTAATAGTATGTTGTATGTCAATTTACCTCAGTTTAAAAACTAACTATGAAATAAATAATCTTTAAATGACTTATCCTTATCTCCCTGTGACATTGTTTCCCTTCCTCCTCTTTCACTGCATCAGATCCCATGGTGGAGGAATTCTGATGCAGTCTACCTTCAGATCTTGCATGCTTACCACTTATTGGTTGTGGTACATGGACCTCAGATTCCTCCATATGTAATGTGGGGATAATTATAGTATCCTTCTTGGGATGGTTGTAAGGATTCTGTGAGATTCTCTTAAACATAATGTACCTGGTACATTATTAATAGTGTGTGCTGTTGAACAAAACATTTAACTTTCCTGGGCCTGTTTTCTCATCTGTAAAATGACAAGGCTGAACAAGATCGCCAGGTTTCTGTTAGCTCAAATTAAAACTCTGTGATTGGTTACTAGTGTAAGTAGTTTGTCCCTACCAGTCTAGGCACATTTTTCTTTCTTAATTGTACTTGTTTCCCCAGTGCATGATGATCTGCTTTCTCAGAAATCCTGTGGCAACCAGAAGTGTGGTTCAATTTGGCTTGACTAAAGAAGTCTCATTGCAGCCTTTGTAGCTGGAGTGTAACGGATAGTGTAATTTATTGGAGGTGTTATGAAGACAGGAAAGGAAATGGAATCAAAGTCCATTTACACTTACTGGTAGGAAGCAGATACGAAATGATGGCAATGGTGATAGCGGATACTTAATGAATATTTTCTATGTGGAAGGCAATATGCTACCGTATATTATTTCATTTAATCTTTGCCATAATCTCATTAGATAGAAGTTCTTTTATCCCCCGTTTGCAGATGAGAAAACAGGCACAGAGAAATTAAGGAACTTGCTTAAAGTCACACAGCTAGTATGTAATAGTGTTGGGTTTTGAACATGTAATCTGATTCTAGCACCCATAACTGTTATCCATTATGCTATACTGAATTGAGTCCAAATGGAGAATCAATTAAATAACTAGAACACTTCAAATGAATATATATAATTTTTTACCAACTTTTTATTTTTGAAAATGATAAAGTTACTAAAAAGTTGAAGGATTTCTATAAGAAACATACATAGATTCAACAGTTTTGCTTCATTTAATCTGTCTTGCACACACACTCTTTCTCTCTCTCTGTACAATCTCTATTTTTTAAAAAGTAAATGACAGACATCATGACACTCCTAAGAACAATCACCTAAATAACAATAATACCATTATCACATATAAGTAGTATAACATTGAGCATAGTCTGTTTTAATAGCCTGTTTGTCTATTTTTAATAAGTCCAGTATCCTAGTAGATCGTTGAAATTGCATTGTTAAAAAAAAAACCTTATCAAAATCTGACTTTTTTTCCTTCTCAGAAATCATATTCCATGCCCATTGGCATTGAATTTCAACGGAGATATGCAACGATTGTTTTAGAGCTTGAACAACTGAACAAGGACCTAAACAAAGTTTTGCATAAAGTTCAACAGTACTGCTATGAGGTAGGTAGTTTGTATGAAGTTGTGGGGGTGTGACCTTGAGGGATTATAGCTCTCTAAAATAATTTAGAAACATCCAAAAAAATAATTACTCTTAATTCTGTCCCACAGGCTATGAGGCACAGTCAAAAAAATAAATAAATAGAAATTTAAAAAATAAACTTTACATTAGAACTATGGATTCTTGAACTGCAGTCACATACATTATAGGATTATTTGTGAATTATCATTATTGTTATGCACATATAATTATATGTATGAAGGTGGTTCACCAGTTTCACCAAAAATTTGAGTTTCTTACAGGAAGAATGAAATGATTGTGATGAGTTTAGTATGCTCCAGCATTTACATTCTTAGAGGTTGTATATTTCCAGTAAAGCCACTCTTTTTTTTTTTTTTGAAGTAGAGTTTTTTGAATTAGCATTCAAAAAGTATCCTTTTGAATTAAAGTTTTTATCTTTTCCATGAGTGGGATTACTTGATCATAATAGTAACTCTGTTTTTAGTTTTTAAGGAATATCCATACTGTTCTCCATACTGACTACCAATTTACATTCCTACCATCAATGTAGGAGGGTTCCTTTTCTCCATACCTTCTCCAGCATTTATTATTTGTAGACCAGTTGATTTACAATGTTTCAAGTATACACAAAGTAATTCAGAGACATATATTCTTTTTCACATTCTTTTCCATTATAGATTATTACTGAATATAGTTGCCTATGCTATACAGTAGGACCTTGTTTATCTGTTTTATATATGGTAGTGTATATCTGTTAATCCAACCTTCCTAATTTATCCTTCCCCCATCCCTTTTCCACTGATAATCCTTTCTATGTCCTCTTTTCTATGTCTGAGAGTCCATTTTGGTTTTGTAAAAAGTTTTATTTGTATCACTCTTTGATCCTTTTTTTGGTACCATGTTTTTAGATTCTACAAGTAAGTGTTATCATAATGATATTTGCCTTTCTCTGTCTGACTTACTTCACTCAGTATGATAATCTCTGGGTCCATCCATGTTGCTGTAAATGGCATTATTTCATTCTTTCTTCCAGCTGAGTAATATTCTATTGTATATATGTACCACATATTCCTGTGCTTTGTTTTTTTTTTCCTTATACCACATCTTCTTTATCCATTCTTCTACTGATGGACATTTAGGTTGCTTCTGTGTCTTGGCTATTGTAAATAGTGTTGCTATGAACTTTGGGGTCCGTGTATCTTTTTGAATTACAGTTTTCATCTTTTCCAAGAGTGCGATTACTACATCATAATGGTAACTGTTTTTAGTTTTTAAGGAACCTCCATACTGTTCTCTGTACTGGCTGTACCAATTTACACTCCTACCGTCAGTGTAGGAGGGTTCCTTTTGTACCTACCCTCTCTAGCATTTATTATTTGTAGACTTTTTGATGATGGCCATTCTCACTGATGTGAGGTGATAACTTTTTGTAGTTTTGATTGCATTTCTCTTATAACTAGAAGTGTGGAGCATCTTTTCATATACCTGTTGGCCATCTGAATGTCTTCTTTGGAGAAATGTCTCTTTTGGTCTTTTGCCCATTTTTTGATTAGGTTCTTTAGGTTTTTTTGATATTAGGCTGTATAAACTCTTTGTTTATTTCAGAAATTAATCCCTTACGGTCACATCATTTGCAAACATGTTGTCTCATTCTGTAGGCTGCCTTTTTATTTATGGTTTCCTTTGCTGTGCAAAGGCTTTTAAGTTTAATTAGGTCCCATTTGTTTTTTCTTGCTCTTGCTTTCATTACTGTAGAAGATGGATCAAAAAAAATATTGCTGTGATTTATGTCAGAGTGTTCTAGTATCTGGTCTTACATTTAGGTCTTTAATGCATTTTAAATTTATTTTTTATATAGTATTAGAGAATGTTCTTTGCATGAAATGTTCCTTGGTATCTCTAATTTTCTTGAAGAGATCTCTAGTCTTTCCCATTCTGTTGTTTTCCTCTACTTCTTTGCATTGATCGCTGAAGAAAGCTTTCTTATCTCTCCTTGCTCTTCTTTGGAACTCTGCATTCAGATGCTTATATCTTTCCTTTGCTCCTTTGCTTTTCGCGTCTCTTCTTTTCACAGCTATTTGTAAGGCCTCATGAGACAGCCATTTTGCTTTTTTGCATTTCTTTTCCATGGGGGTGTTCTTGATCCCTGTCTCCTGTACAGTGTCATGAACTTCCATCCATAGTTCATCAGGTACTCTATCAGATCTAGTCCCTTAAATCTGTTCCTCACTTCCACTGTATAATCATAAGGAATTTGATTTAAGTCATACTTGAATGGTCTACTGGTTTTCCCTACTTACTTCAATTTAAGTCTGAATTTGGCAATAAGGAGTTCATGATCTGAGCTACAGTCAGCTTTTTTTTTTTTGCTGACTGTATAGAGCTTCTCCATCTTTGGCTGCAAAGAATATAATCAGTCTGATTTCGGTGTTGACCATCTGGTGATATGCATGTGTAGAGTCTTCTCTTGTGTTGTTGGAAGAGGGTGTTTGCTATGACCAGTGTGTTCTCTTGGCAAAACTCTTATTAGCCTTTGCCCTGCTTCATTCTGTATTCCAAGGCCAAATTTGCCTGTTAGCCCAGGTGTTTCTTGACTTCCTACTTTCGCATTCCAGTCCCTTATAATGAAAAGGACATCTTTTTGAGTATTAGTTCTAAAAGGTCTTGTAGGTCTTCATAGAACCATTCAACTTCAGCTTCTTCAGCGTTACTGGTTGAGGCATAGGCTTG
The DNA here is from genome assembly GCF_014754425.2 of Oryx dammah. Lineage (NCBI taxonomy): Eukaryota > Metazoa > Chordata > Mammalia > Artiodactyla > Bovidae > Oryx > Oryx dammah. The sequence continues at coordinate 51,213,758 of NW_024070205.1, forward strand.
GATTACTGTGATATTGAATGATTTGCCTTGGAAATGAACAGAGATCATTCTGTTGTTTTTGAGATTGCATCCAAGTACTGCATTTCAGACTCTTTTGTTGACCATGATGGCTACTCCATTTCTTCTGAGTGATTCCTGCCCACAGGATTAGATATTAGATATAATGGTCATCTGAGTTAAATTCACCCATTCCAGTCCATTTTAGTTCGCTGATTCCTAGAATGTTGACGTTCACTCTTGCCATCTCCTGTTTGACCACTTCCAATTTGCCTTGATTCATGGACCGAACATTCCAGGTTCCTATGCAATATTGTTATTTACAGCATCGGACCTTGCTTCTATCACCAGTCACATCCACAACTGGGTATTGTTTTTGCTTTGGCTCCATCCCTTGATTCTTTCTGGAGTTATTTCTCCACTGATCTCCAGCAGCATATTGGGCACCTACCGATCTGGGGAGTTTCTCTTTCAGTATCCTATCATTTTACCTTTTCATACTGTTCATGGGGTTCTCAAGGCAAGAATACTGAAGTGGTTTGCCATTCCCTTCTCCAGTGGACCATATTGTGTCAGACCTCTCCACCATGACCCGCCCGTCTTGGGTGGCCCTACGTGGCATGGCTTAGTTTCATTGAGTTAGACAAGGCTGTGGTCCATGTAATTAGATTGACTAGAAATGGTAAGGACCTAACAGAAGCAGAAGATATTAAGAAGAGGTAGCGAGAATATACAGAAGAACAGTACAAAAAAGATCTTCACGACCAAGATAATCATGATGGTGTGATCAGTCACCTAGAGCCAGACATCCTGGAATATGAAGTCAAGTGGGCCTTAGGAAGCATCACTATGAACAAAGCTAGTGGAGGTGATGGAATTCCAGTTGAGCTCTTTCAAATCCTAAAAGATGATGCTCTGAAAGTGCTGCACTCAATATGCCAGCAAATTTGGAAAACTCAGCAGTGGCCACAGGACTGGAAAAGGTCAGTTTTCATTCCAGTCCCAAAGAAAGGCAATGCAAAAGAATGCTCAAACAACCGCACAATTGCAGTCATCTCACATACTAGGAAAGTCATGCTCAAAATTCTCCAGGCCAGGCTTCAGCAATACGTGAACCATGAACTTCCAGATGTTCAAGCTGGTTTTAGAAAAGGTAGAGGAACCAGAGATCAAATTGCCAGCATCTGCTGGATCATCTAAAAAGTGAGAGAATTCCAGAAAAACATCTATTTCTACTTTATTGACTATGCCAAAGCCTTTGACTGTGTGGATCACAATAAACTGTGGAAAATTCTGAGAGATGGGAATACCAGACCACCTGACCTGCCTCCTGAGAAATCTGGATGCAGGTCAGGAAGCAACAGTTAGAACTGGACATGGAACAACAGACTGGTTCCAAATAGGAAAAGGAGTATGTCAAGGCTGTATATTATCACCCTGCTTATTTAACTTATATGCAGAGTACATCATGAGAAATGCTGGGCTGGATGAAGCACAAGCTGGAATCAAGATTGCCAGGAGAAATATCAATAACCTCAGATATGCAGATGACACCACCCTTATGGCAGAAAGTGAAGAGGAGCTAAAAAGCCTCTTGATGAAAGTGAAAGAGCAGAGTGAAAAAGTTAGCTTAAAGCTCAACATTCAGAAAACAAAGATCATGGCATCTGGTCCCATTACTTCATGGCAGATAGATGGGGAAACAGTGGAAACAGTGGCAGACTTTATTTTTCTGGGCTCCAAAATCACTGCAGATGGTGACTGCAGCCATGAAATTAAAAGACGCTTACTCCTTGGAAGGAAAGTTATGACCAACCTAGATAGCATATTCAAAAGCAGAGACATTACTTTACCAACAAAGGTCCATCTAGTCAAGGCTATGGTTTTTCCAGTGGTCATGTATGGATGTGAGAGTTGGACTGTGAAGAAAGCTGAGTGCCAAAAAGTTGATGCTTTTGAACTGTGGTGTTGGAGAATACTCTTGAGAGTCCCTTGGACTGCAAGGAGATCCAACCAGTCCATCCTAAAGGAGATCAGTCCTGGGTGTTCATTGGAAGGACTGATGGCTGAAGCTGAAACTCCAGTACTTTGGCCACTTCATGCGAAGAGTTAACTCATTGGAAAAGACTCTGATGCTGGGAGGGACTGGGGGCAGGAGGAGAAGGGGATGACAGAGGATGAGATGGCTGGATGGCATCACAGACTTGATGGACGTGAGTCTGAGTGAACTCCGGGAGTTGGTGATGGACAGGGAGGCCTGGCGTGCTACAATTCATGGGGTCGCGAAGAGTCGGACACGACTGAGCGACTGAACTGAGAGAATGTTCTATTTCATTATTTTACATATAGCTGTCCAGTTTTCCCAGCACCATTTACTGAAGAGACTACTACCTTTTTCCATTGTATATTTGTGCCTCTTTGTTGTAGATTGACCATAAGTGCGTGGGTCTAGGACTTCCCTGATGGCTCAGACAGTAAAGAGTCCACCTGCAGTGTGAGAGGTTCTATCCCTGGATTGGGAAGCACCCCTGGAGGAGGGCATGGCAACCCACTCCAATATTTTTGCCTAGAGAATCTCCATGTACAAAAGAGCCTGGTGGTCTACAGTCCATGGGCTCACAGAGTCAGACATGACCTAGCAACTAAGCACAGCATTGGTTATTTACAACCACATCTGTGTGTGATGTGAGATAAGCAGCTTTTTATGATACTAGCCTCATCACTGAGTCCCAAAGATCTGCCATTTTTGTTGATATCAGTCCACTTGAACTGAGGGAAATGAACTGCGATTAGCTTTAACTAAATTCTGAGTATGTTTTGCTCATTCCTTTAGCCATCCATTATTATTTTTATTTTCCTGATAATTGTCGTTTACCTACATAGCAATATGTGTCATCCTAGCAAATAGAGTTCTCCCTCTGGACTAGCAACCATCCACAAGACGTGCAAACCAAGCAGCCCAAGATGGCATAAAACATGCAGAAGTGGATGTCCTTTTGTATCTCATTGCGTACACAAGGCCATATGTGATACTCATTTCCTAATGGAGTAAATTTAATTTAATTTTCACAAAGCTCTTAGGAGGTACAATATTAATTTTAAAATAAGAACAAACAATTCCACTTCTGTGTATATATCAAAGATATATGAACATGTATTTACCAAAAGATAGACACTAGAACATACATAGTATCACAATTAGTTCATTATAGCCAAAAATTAGAAATTACCCAAATACCCATCAATACTAAAATGAATCAGTAAATTATCATATAATATACAATGGAATTCTTAGCAATAAGAATGAATGTGTGAACATATTTGTTCATATGAGAACATGCAAATATTGAACAGATGAAGTCAGACACAAAAGAATATATCATGTATAATTTCATATTATGTAAGGCTCAAAAGCCAGCAAAAACTAATATATATAATAATATATAGCTCTGTATTGTGTTATAATATATATATATAAAAGTCAGGATGGTGGCTACCTTTGGAGTATTATATATTTATGTATACTTCAGTTTAAAAAAATGTTAAGTGTTAGAAGACAAGATTATTCATTGCAGTGATACTGACAGAAAATATTAGAAGTAACCTAAATGCCCATACATAGGGAATTGGCTGAATAACTTATGGCGCATCCCATAGTGGAGCGGTGTGCTGCTGTAAGAACTATCAAGGAAGCTCTCTGTGCTAATGGAGGCACATAGCTTCCTTAACCGAGTGATCAAAGATAACATAAGCAGTAGTGGGACAGATAAACATCAGATGCCTCCTAGTCACAATGAACTGAGAACAATATCACTTTTGTGGTGTTCCCGCCAAAGGCCTATTACCTTAGGTTTAATCAAGAGGAAACAGACAAACCCACATTGAGGGATATTATGCAAAATATTTGGCTGATATTCTTCAAAGCTATCAAGGTTATGAAAGACTGAGGAACTGTTCCAGAGTAAAGGAGTCTAGAGAGACAGGACAACCAGATGTATTCAGGGGGAAAAGTAGCTAGGTATTGGGACAGTTGATGAAATCTGAATATAGACTGTTAGAAAATGGTATTATGTCTGTGCTAAACTTCCTGATTGTGATCAGATCATTGCTGTGTGGTTATTAAGTATTTAGGAGTAAAGAGGCACAGTGTTTGGAACTTATTCTCAAATAGTTAAGAGAAAAAAAATTATATACAGAGAAAGGTCAAATGTTAACTCAAACACAGTAAACCATAAGCAGTTAGTGAATCTGGGTAAAAGGTTATCAAGAAATTTTTGTTCTATTCTTTTTTTAGAAGTACCTCAAAATTAAAAGGTACCCAAAACATAAAACAAATAAAAAATAAATACTGTTAGAGGAAAAAAAATTTCTAAGGTAAGAGTGAGATTGTTTTTGTTATACAAATGCTACTTTTATAAAAATCCTAATCTGAAAACAGGGCACAAACACACAGAAATCATCATGGCCTTATGAATGTATATCTTATGTTTTAATCATCTGTATTCAGCTTGCTCCAGACCAAGGGCTCCAGCCTGCAGATCAGCCAACAGACATGAGACGAAGGTGTGAGGAAGAAGCACAGGAAATAGTTCGGCATGCAAATTCCTCAACAGGACAGCCCTGTGTTGAAAATGAAAATCTGACAGACTTAATCTCCAGGCTTACAGCTATTTTATTACAAATTAAGGTAAATTTCAGAGGACCTTTTGGAGAAAATATTAAGAATACTTTCTTCATTTTGACACCTAAACAAACTGCTAATTTGGTGCTAAAAAATTTAACTGTATATTAGAGCAGAGTTTTTGTCTGTATTCGAAGTACAATTAAATTTTGAAAAATATTTTTTTTTCTTTAGTGTCTAGCAGAAGGAGGAGACTTGAATTCCTTTGAATTTAAATCACTTACAGATTCACTAAATGATATCAAGAGTACAATAGATGCTTCTAATATCAGGTAATTCATTAGATGTACTCTATTTTTATATGAAATTCATAGTGATTTCCAGTATAAGTACTGTAAGAATTGTACATATTTATGAACTAGTCATGATTTTTATCCTTTAAGTAAATTGTAAATGAGCTTTCATTTTATATGCAGTCTATTGACAGGATTTTCAGATGGATTTTTTTATATAAAGGAATCAAAAGACATATAATATTTAGGTTTGGGTTTGGCATAGAGGTTTAACTTTGAAGTAAGTCTTCCCCAGAGAGAGATTTGTCCATCCTCTCTTTCCAGTACTCCCATGGCTTCTTTGCTTCTTTCAAGCATACCTTCTCAGTTACTACTGAAATAGAATTATGGCTAATGTAAAGGGAAGATATATTACTTATGTGGGGTTGTTATCTTAGCTATTTCCTAACTGAAATTGAGCTTTTTCTTTTTAGAAAAACTGTTTTTCTTAATTTTGTGAGATAAAGTAGTTAACCATGTTTCTTCTTTCTTTAGTTGCTTTCAGAATAATGTAGAAATTCATGTTGCACATATTCAGAGCGGCCTGAGCCAGATGGGAAACTTACATGCCTTTGCAGCAAATAACACCAACAGAGACTGAATAGAAGATTCAATTATCCCAACTGCATAGGACATTGTTTTTGTGAAGTTCTCTTCCTTTATATAGGCTTCCAACACCAAATAACCTATCTGCTGGAAAACAAGGAAAATTTAAATCTCCAAATAAGGCATTTTAATATACTCTACTGCTTCTTGAACCAGCATTGCTGACCAGCATTATATTTATTTTTATTTTATTACTCAGCTGCAGTAGCACTGCTTATGTTATATATGTTTATTAGCAAGTATTTTTAAACTGAAAATGTCTGAACATAACATAATTTCATGGAAGAATATGTTGACCATTTTTTTAATGTGCATGAATTCAGCTCAACCCAGGCAGACAACTACTGCAGTGGAGAACATGAAGAAACATGGTCTTTTGTGCATTATGCATGGCAATGTGGAAACTCCATCTAGAAAATTACACCTCCAGTTCATTTAGTTGATCACCACTTCAGTCTTCAAAAGATAACATCATGAGATATGGGAAGTCCTCATTTTTAGGAAGCCACTGGAATATAGGTGGGAAATACGGACTTTACAAGTATATATGATATATACTTGCAATGTGACATGGTTCTATAGATCATTTTATAATAATAAATATTTTAATTTATCATAATTTATAAAAGAAACCTTTGTTGTTTGTCTGTTGAAAGAAAATGAAGGAGCAGGAAAGAAACATTACTGCAAGATGCTAAATTTCAGCAAATGGATTTGGCATGTCTTTTCCCATCAATTCAGGGCAAAAAGTGCTATTGTTATGGGATTTATTTTCAAAAGACTGATAACACACTATTTTCATATTTTTTTGTTTATTTGCACAATTTTTGAACCAGATTACTGGTTAAAATCCAACAGTTACACAATTTTTAAAGTAAAAAAATTTTATAAGGAAAACAAATATAATAGCCAGTGCTAGAAAATGGAGAAAAAAGGTTTGTATTTGGTTGTGGGCTTTTTTGGTTTTCGGTTTTTTAAGGAAAACCCTGCCTAAGATGTTAATCTTGTAAAAAGTGTGTATTTGGAATTTTCTCTGTTTTAATAGAATATTATAAAGTCAAAATATAATAAATTGTTTTCAGATTTGGAGTTTAAGATATAGCTGTAGAAGTGGCTTTGATTCTTTTAGATGTCTCATAAAATGAGACTTTTTATATGTTAATGTATAATAAAACTGAAGATTATTTTCCATTTGAAATTTTTGTATAGTTTAAAAATGCTTCCATATTCTTTGTTGGTATTGTGCCACTGCAGAACTTTAGTGCAGAGTTTATATTTAGCTAAACTGTTACGTTTAATTAAGAAATGCATAAATCTTTTATTCTTAATATTTGTAATTCTAAATAAATTGATTTATGAAAATTAATGATCTTTTTCATTTAATTAATGTAAGTTGATAAATATTTCTTCTATTTAAAATGTTTTTTAAAATTATCTTTTCCACTAAACTATATTTTTAGGAGGGACAGTACAAATTTATTACTAAATCATTTTGAATTAAAATACCATTAGGATTTTTTTTTTCCCATGGCTAAGTAATCACTATGGAAAACACTGTGAGCATGTAAGTTACTTGGCTTACTATAGACCTAGAGAAAGGTTGATTTTTAATATATTCTGCCTAGACTCAGGTAAGCATTTTTTATATTTTTTCTTCTGCATTTAAGGCTGACTTGTCACACTTAAATTATACCTAGTTTTGTGCTTATGTAATTAAGCATCATCTGTATCTTTCAGTGCCATTATGTGTTGATGACAAGAACTGTGCCTAAGAATATATTTGAATTTTATTTTTAAGGAAGAAGAAATCTATGTAATTCAAAGTAGTCATTTAGGATTGGCTGTGCATTAATTTAAATGATGCTGCCACTGCTTAATACCTTTATGGAACCCTAAAGAAAACTATCAAAGCCAAATTGAGCGAGCAAGCAAGTACATCATGCTTTATGTAGATTTGGTTCTGAATTTCTATTAGTTCCAAAAATCAGATTCACTTGCTACCATTGAGAATCTACAAACAAACTTGCCTGTTAATTTTTTTTTCCTCGAATTCAAGCCCTTTCTCCATCTTCACTATCACCAATACTGTCCGCCCAGTGCCATCATCCCTGTTCTGGAACATGGCAGTCAGTTCCTAACTTGTCTGCCAGCATCCACTCAGCTCTCCGCAGAAGCAGCCAAAGTGATGCTCTTAAAATGAAGAACTGGTCAGGTTATCCCCAGCTAAAGTCCTAGGTCTCTCAGGACAAATTCAGAACTCTTCTACAAGACCTACACAGCCATGCCTGATCTGGCCTCCCCTAGTTTCTCCACCCTGCTCCTTAAGTCTCCAGGGTCTTTGCACACTCGGTGCCCTCTGTGTTCCCTCTCCCTTTACTTTGGTAACTCCTGATGATCCTGCAGATTTTACCTTCAGCATCCCTGTCTGAAGGTATCTTCAAAAAGGAAGATAATCTTTGACCACACCACGTCCTCACAGGCCTCCTCCATCCAGCACTTGGTCACATTTGCAATTTTGTATTTCTTCTGTCTCCATCCTGGGCTCTTGGGTCCATTAGGTGGGGAACTGTTGCTGGTTTTGTTCACCATTTTATTTCCAGGCCCTGCTAAAGTGCCTTTCATAGGCACCAAATATTTGTGGAATAAATGAACAAGAGTCAAAGGAGTTCTAAGCAACATTTGTGTCCCTGGAATAAAAGTAGGGTCCTTCATGATGATTGCTTTGAAAGATGAGACATATGTACTTGGATGTACAAATATTGATTAAGGAGTTGCCTTTAAACCTATCATATTATCATTAGGTTAGTCCTAACTAAAAGGTCAGGCCAATATAACAGGCATTATATGGTGGTGAATAAATGGTGGACTGAGTCCTAGATTTGAGTCCTGGCCATTATTTATTAGCTATGTGACTTTCAACCACTGCTTAATTTTGTAATTTTTAAAATAATAACAGTCCCTACCTTACATGGCAGTTTAAGGATTAAACCTATAATGCCTGTAATACATTCAACAGTTAGGGTCTCTTAAGAGTTTCAGAGCAGTACAGACCACTCTTAGAGGATCCTGTATTTAAAATTGTGACAGTACTTGAACATTTGTAGATTTTTTTAACTGTTCACTGGGGAAAAGAGAACATAATATAAATACAATAATAAAATTAATACGCTTATTACAAGATTTCTTTAAATGTAATCCTTAATGGACTGTTAAGTTTAAATGATATGCCTCTCAGTTGTGAATGCATTTATATTATCTCATTTGGCCTTGTCACAAGTCTAAATGCGAAGGAAGCTGTGATTGTGAGACCTCCTGGTCAACCCTATAGTAGGCCCCAACCATGATGTATAATACAAAGCAAGTACTGAAAATAAGACCTAATGTTTATCATCCCATTTTTTATTTCAGACAGTTTTCAGAAGTCATCTGCTACTAAAGTCTGAACTATATCCTGGTTGCCTATAATAGTGGATTTGCTGCTTGGAAAAGTACAGGCCACTCAACACCTCTATGAAAATCAGGGTGACGGGCATGTATAATCTCAGGTTTTTAGCGTAGTTCACAGTCTTCTAGTAATCAAGACCTGAGTCCTGGGGAATTCCCTGGTAGTCCAGTCCTGGGGAATTCCCTGATGGGCCCTTGCTTTCACTGCCAATGGCCCAGGTTTGATCCCTGGTTGGGGAACTAATATCCATGCCAAGTCACGTGTGCTGAGTCATTTCAGTGGTGTCGGACTCTGTGCAGCCCTATGGACTCTAAGCCCACCAGCCTCCTCTGTCCATGGGGATTCTCCAGGCAAGAATACTTGAGTGGGTGGCCGTGCCCTCCTCCAGGGGATCTTCCCAACCCAGGAATCTAACCCACGTCTCTTGTCTCCTGCACTGCCACCTGGGAAGCCCCATGCCAAGGCATATTCAAATTTTAAAAAATTCCATTAAAAAAACAGAAACACCCGAGTCCTGGCCCCAGCCCTGGTTTCTCATGAGCTGCCTCCAAAGTACAATTTACAAAAAAACCTCACCTGTGATTACCTCATATACAAAGAGTTTCCTTTTGCCTTTAAACGTTTAAAAATCCTCAAAATGACAATAACTCAGAATAACTTGAAAACAATAATTTGTATACATCCTTATCATATAAATTGGGAACAAGAAATCTGGAACCAAAAGATTCATGTTACTAAACTTTGAACAAGCTCAACAGACTTTTAACCAAGTTAAGCAATACAGTGGCCTCTGGATATAACAATGACTGGCTTTAGAAACTAAATTTGCAGAAAGTTCTTACAGAAATGTTTTTCATGGCCAGAGAATATGCTGAGCAGTTACGGAGTGAGTGCTGTACTAAGAGCTGTCTAAAGAACAGAACTCATTTAAATAGAATTAACAGTGAAACATTTGTGGGAAACATTTAATAATAAACTAAAGTTGCACAGAAGTACAGTTAACAAGTGCTAAGGGTAATGTGGCAGTGACTGAAGTAACAGGTACAAAATCAGGATTAGAGAAATTTATAGCCTACAGCAATAGGGAGGTCTAGAGTGTTTTGAAAGACAGAGGTTATGCATTTGCTTCCAAAGCTGAAAGAAATGGCTTTGAGACAGGCATATATTGTGGATGGGTGAAATTAAGATGTGCACAACTGTCCTGTAGGCTATCTATGTCAGTTACCTAGAAGAGTAACCAAAAGGTCTTTATAATTTGGTAGCAACTGAAAGCTACTACAGGTTTTAGAGAGTAGTTTTTTAAAAGTTGAGAAAATAGAGGCAGGGGTCTCTTGAATAATCTGGATGCAAAATCACTAGAACTATGAAGGCGTGTAAAGATGTGAGGCCCGATTTTAAAAGGAGTAAATCTTGATAGGAGGAGGGTAGAAGGAGCTGGGTTAACATAAGTTTAAGGTTATTAGTCTTTGGAGAAGCCAGATGAAGACAGCAGCTGTCAAGCACAAGGGGAAATTGAGTCAAACTGAGGAGTTCTTGTGAAAATAATGAGTTCTGAGAAACTAATTCAAAAAAATTACAACAGGGTTGGTAAGAAGGAACAGATAAGGAGACCAAAATGAATGTGCATATTTGGAGATGTGTTGGTAAAAATAAATGCCAGAACTCCTAGGTGGTGTGTACTATGAAGAAGGAACAGGCCATGGGTAACAGGGGAGGAGGCTTCACAGGTAAGAGATGACTCAAGACCATTATCAAGGTTAACACGGATGAGTCCTTAACATGGAAGCCAGAAAGGACAGTATTCCGATGTGCATCCCCGACTGTCAGTCATGGTTCCTCTGAGCTCACCCTGAATCCTCCCAGACTCAAGAGTTACCAAAGGCAGAAAAGATGTGTTCCTCCCATGAGTCCAGCTTTGAACCAATGTCTTCGGAGAGAGGAGAACAGGTTTCAAAATTCTGACCCTGGGAGTTAGGGTCAGAGATGCCTCCTCCAACCTTGTTGGGATCGGGCAGGCAGTTCACATCTACCTCCAGAGGCGGCTGGGCCTTCAAATATTTTGCTTCAGTTTCACAACCAGAATGGTGGAGGAACAGCTCCGGCCTGGCTGAGGGTTGAAAGGGTTTCCCACTCTGACGACGTGACTTGGCACGCCTGTTCTGGAACCACACCTGGAAGAGGGAAGAAAGAAACTGCTTCTGGTTGGAATCCTCGTGCTACTTTTACCTTCATAGTTCACTGTAAGTTCCAGTTAACATGCCCTGGCTCCCTGCTCTGGAACCTTATGGTTTTCACACAACACTCCACAAAATCAGAGCACCTGGCTTTCTCAACCTCATCATTCCCAGGTGCAAAACTGCAGTAATACCTAGTTCTTTATATAGGGACATCTTTATTACTTTATATAGGGACATCTGCAATGAAAAAATGAGGGCACAGCAACAGCAGCACTTAGAAATTTAAGGGGAAAAAATGCTGCTGCTAAGTCACTTCAGTCGTGTCCGACTCTTTGTGACCCCATAGACGGCAGCCCATCAGTATCCCCCGTCCCTGGGATTCTCCAGACAAGAATACTGGAGTGGGTTGCCATTTCCTTCTCCAATGCATGAAAGTGAAGTTGCTCAGTCGTGTCCGACTCTTGGCGACCCCATGGACTGCAGCCTACCAGGCTTCTCCGCCCATGGGATTTTCCAGGCAAGAGTACTGGAGTGGGTTGCCATTGCCTTCTCCCGGGGAAAAAATGCTACTATGCCTTAAAAGAATCTGGAGAATCAATTTTCAAAAGTGTACTCCCTTGTCAAATTATTTAAGGAGACATTTTTCTCAGCGGACTTCATTCACTTAGGTGAATAAAATTTTTGCTCACTATTTCCCAACAAATACCAGAGGACCTGTCCTGCTTAGGAAGCTTCTGTGCCAGCTGTTGAAACTGACATGCATTCTACCGAAGATGCAGAAAAACAAGTCCACTCTCTCCCAGGGTGAAAATCAGGGTTCCTACTTAGAACTGCTCTTAGGTACAGACCATGGTGCTACAGACCAGGCAAAAAAGGCAGGCTTCTTATGACCACCAAGCTCCAGGATTCTGATCTAAATTACTTTAGGCAATAAACACACCTTGCACTAAACTTTTCAAACCGTGACAGGAAACTCCATATGCTTCAGGCTTTACCCCCAAGACACATCCTTTACAACCCACATTCCAAATCCAACACCTGACAAGGAAGTGGCCTAGGGGCCCAGGGGGGCAACTTGGTGAGCCAGCAGGGGGAAACACCAACTGCACCTCATCTGCCCCTTCTTCCTGGACAAGGAAAAAAGTGTGAAAATACTCCCTATTACCTTCCTGCTGAGGATTTATTTTTTGACCATTTTAAGAGACCAGCTAGCCTCCCGGGAGGAGCCCTTATACTCAGCAATGAGAGACAGAAGTCATTGAGCGTGAGCCTGAATTATTTCATTCAAGCCTCACCATCACCGTAGCCAATAGACACTGATTTTACAGCCTAGAACTCTGAGGCTCGAGAGAAATAACTTGCCCAACGTCAAGCACGTGGCACCGGCAAACTCGCCAGCCCGCCGCGGGCCGCTCACCTGGATCCTGGACTCGGGGAGCAAGGTGAGCGCGGCCAGGCGCTCACGCAGGTGGATGTCGGGGTACATGGTCCGGCGGAAGACGAGCTCTAGCAGCTGCAGCTGCTCGGGTCTGAACGACGTGCGCTTGCGGCGCTGCGATGCCGACGAGACGGCCGCGCCTTTAGGGGGAGCAGGCGGGCCCAGGCCGGCGGGGGGCGGCGCGGCGGGTCCGGGACCCCTCCCGAGAAAGCCGGCGAAGGCTACCGGGGCGCCGAGCTCCGGAGCGGAGCCCGAGGGGCCCGTGAGGAGCAGGCCAGCGGAGGGGTTCGGGGGCGGCAGGAACGCCCCGCCGGGGTGGGCGGGCAGGTAGGCGGGGGGCGCGGCGATCTCCTCGAACTGGAGCTGGCTGGACTCGGCTGTGGCCATTGCTGCCCGACCCCAGTGCACAGCCGGGAGGAGCACGGCCTTTAGTTATACTGGCCCCGGGGCCGAGGGCGGGGGCCCGGGGTGGCGGTGCGATCAAAGCGGTGTACGCGGGGAGGCCCGTGTCTCTTGGGGTGCGAGCCCGCCCCCAACCCCGCCAGACGCCGGTGGGGAATAATCGCTTCCGCTGCCCGTGGGATGGAGGGAGGGAGGCGTGAACTTGGGCCTGGGCCCCCTCCGCCCCTTCCCCCGTCCATCTGCTGGGCCAGCCCCACCACCACCGCCACCACAATCAACAACCCCCAGAGCAGGTCTGTCCTGGAGGAGAGTGCCTACGGGCCGAGTGCGTGGGCGGAGTGGGGCAGAACCACCCTCCTCGAGGGCCAGGTCCCGCACGCAGGGCAGCGAGGGGCCAGCCGCCTATCTCTCCCATGGCCAGGCAGAGAGCCTTGCCCGCTGCCCTGTCTGTAGTCATCAGAGGTATTTATTTACGCCCCCTGCTATGTGCTAGACCCAGTACCAGGTTGGTCAAACAGCCCAGCCCCTGTCCTCTTCAGACCTCCCTAACAAATCCTGAATCAGAAGGAGAGGGTGCAGATAAAGGGACCTCAAAGAGAGGCAGTAAACTCACCTTGGAGGGGAGGAGACCTTTTGTCTGGAATGTCCCAGTGGGCCTAGGAATAAGGGTACCCTAGACACAGCAGAGTTAGGAATGTGCCTTTCTAGATTCAGGTATTGACTCCTGATCTGGCCTCTCTGGAGATACCCTGCAATGCTCAAGGCTTCTCTTAGCTGGAAGGGAGACGATGAAAGGGGCACCCCGAAGTTTTCACTCCCTCTTGCCTCTGCCCTCAGGGCCTCACTTAAGATTCCTATTTTATTCTTATTTGTACTGTGGTCATGGTTCCTGTACCTGCCTCCGCTCCTAGTTGTAAAGGCTTAGGGAGCAGGAGCCACTTCTCTTGATCAAGTCTGTGGAGTGTCTGCTTTGTCTGTCTACTGCTATGTATGCATAAGGCACCATGCCAGACTCTCAGTGAAGGTCTGTAGAAGTGGATGCCACTGAACCGATTTATCGAAACTCATGGTCCAGAACAGAAGCAGCTCCACCACAGTGCAGTCTTCAGGAGAGAGAGACTTTGCTCAGAGACTCGGCTCTTCTTGTTCCCAGAACCTGAGCCCTGATTTTGCTAGGACCGTGTACTGTCATTGGCTCCAGGGGGGCTCTGAGCTAGAAGGCCACAGCCCCTGCCTGTCTCTATCCATTCTAGAATGCTCGGAGACAACCTCAGGAAGAGCTGGATATTTTCGTCCTGAGTGGACCTTCCAGGTGTCAAAGCAGAAAAGATTTTTTTTTTTTTAACCTTTTGGTTGCACCTGCGCAACTTCTTACTTTCTCGACCAGGGATCGAACCCTCACCCCCTGCAATGGAAGCATGGAGTCTTAACCACTGGTCTGCCAGGGAAGTCCCCAGAAAGGATTATTGGGGCTGCTGCAAATAGGAGCCCTGTGCTTGATTCTCTCCCTGTGGGTGTGGGGGTGGAAGATGGGGTCTGGGACACAGTCCCAGAGGCTCTTGCAGGCAGTCTGACCATTCTCACAGCCTGCTTGCTCCTCCATCGACCCCACCGCACCCCTCTTTCTCTCCCCCCTCCTCCTTCCTTCTTATTCCTTAGCCCAGTCATTGGGGTTTTCAGACATAGGCTGTATGGGATGGGAGGTCAGACCCTTTTATTTTACTCTGTCCCTTCATTCTTTCATTAATTCAAAACCACTTATAAAGTGTCACTATACGAGACTGTGCTTTGCATATGTACCTGTGAAGTCAATATTCCTATCGCAGTTTTCCAGATCAAGAAGTACTCCACAGTCTAGACGAGGCCCAGATGACTCCAAAGCCACTGTGCTAAGCCAGTCTCCAGACATGACCCCTGGGCCCCCTGCTGATCTTCCCAGCCGCCCTCAGAGGGGGGTGAAGCCCCTGGCCCTCTCCCACCTCAGGGTGTTCTCTTCCAGGCACAATGGGCCTGCAGGGTTCCCAGGCACAGGCGATGGAGGTGATGGAGCCAGATCCACTGCTTCCATTGCTTCGCTCTGGCACCGTTAGGCCAACCAAGCGGGGAAAGCAGAGCTTGGCTTGGCTGCTGGCTGCCAGCTGAGGTCTAACAGCCAGATGGCCCAGCAACCCAGAAACTCTCTGCAGAGGTCGAGTCATGGGAATTCGCTAGCCTATGTGAAAATCCCCACTAGTCCAGTGCCCAGGCCTTGTTCCTCTGCTGCTGTCTGCTCACCTGTGAGGGGCCCTCCCCCTTCCCCCAAGCCTGCCTGTTTTACAGTGGGCCAGGAAAATGGACCTGCAGAGACAAATGGAGTGCCTGGTGATGATCTGATGAAGGAATCTAAACCTATAAGACAGTCTTCTCTCTGTCTTTTAAACTAGTGGCAGGAAATTGCAGTGTCCAATTTGTGGCTTGATAATCCTCCAAACTGACTAAACAAGCATTATCTACCTGTGACTTTTCCTGCGAATCTATGAGAGTCTATGTGGAATTAGAATCCTCAATGTTAAAATAAGATTTCAGCCTTTCCCCTTCTCTCCTCCTTTTGCTCTATAATGAAGTTTTAATGGCATGTGCTTGTATATACCTACAAAATAACTTCAGTGAGGAGACTGTGCTGCAAACCCAGGGTTGGAAATTGGAGTCAAGTATTAGAGATGGAGACTTCATTGTATGCCCTTCAGTGCTGTCTTTTTTTTTTTTTTTTTACTTTTTTAATCATGGCCTGTACTGTTGTTATAAGTATATTTTTAAAACTTAATTTTTTGATGACTAAATGTCCTGTGGTATTCTGAGTTGAGTCGTTGCTGCTGCTGCTGCTAAGTCGCTTCAGTCGTATCCGACTCTGTGCGACCCCATAGACGGCAGCCCACCAGGCTCCGCCGTCCCTGGGATTCTCCAGGCAAGAACACTGGAGTGGGTTGCCATTTCCTTAGAACATTAGTGGAAAAACTGGTAAAAGCTGAATTTTTTTTAACAAACTAACTTTTAAAAACTGAAGCAAAGAATGCAGGGAAATATATCTGAAAAGAGATATTAAACTTCCTGGTAGGAATGGATTTCCCAGTTCTCTTGGATTTTCATTGACTAATATCAGTAAGCTATAAGTGTCTAGAGGGTCTCTGCAAAGCTCTGAGGTGTTCATTCACTTGAAAATTATTTTCTGCTTCTCCTTTGTTTGACAAACACCTATAAAATCATGAGTGAGTAAAAGTTGCTCAGTTGTGTCCAACTCCTTGCAACCCTGTGGACTGCACCCCACCAGGCTCCTCTGACCATGGAATTCTACAGGCAAGAATACTGGAATGAGTAGCCATTCCCCTCTTCTTCTCCAGAGGATCTTCCCAACTCAGGGATCGAACCCAGGTCTCCCACATTGCAGGTGGATTCTTTATCATCTGATCCACCAGAGAAGTCTTAAAATCATGAGTGGTTTTCTCTAAATCCAAGTTTTAGATTCCTTACTCAGTTACTGTGCTGCAAGCACACAATGAATATTCGTTCTTTCTCCTATACCTGTTTCTCCAAATGCAAAGTGGAAAGAGCTCGATCGTTGGCAATATCTTAAAAAACAGTTATTCCAAGTGATTTTCCCAAAGTAGATGATCTGTGAAATTTAAGTACATTTTAAATAAGCTCTGCAAAGTACTTGTTTTCTATCAAAGGAAGTCAGTTTACCAGTTTCAGAATAGCAGACAAGTTCAGGGTTAGCTGAAGACGAGGATCACTGAGATCGGGGTCTGATTCCCCATCGCCAATACTTGGGCTCTGCTCCTCACCGACTGATGTGCTGAGAGTTTGGAGCCATTATTTTATTCGGCCTGTCAGGAATGCCTGTTGAAAGAGACACAGGAAAGGGCAAGATGAAATAGCAGACAATTTTCAAGGTTGCTTCCTGTATTAAGAGGGAAGTCTGGTAAAATACAAGTAAAAATGCAATAGAAAAGTGATGCAGACAGAAAACATTCTCCAGAGCCACAATGGCTCTGAGGCAGCCGGGCTGGGGAGGATGCAGCCATTCGGGGTCACCGTCCTGTTCTGCTTGCTCCACATTTCCTACCACGGTTCCTGTCACCAACTCCCCCAAACTTCACAGAGGCCTGCCTTTCCTCTCCAAGTGCTAAGTACTCTCTTCCCCTCTGCGCTGCCCTCAAACCTGGCCCTGGAGCCCCGGGTGTTTATTAAAGAGAGAGCCAGGAAAAGGCAGCCCAGGGGAGTCGATGGCTCTGCTTTCACCTTGAGATCCCAGAGCTGTTGGCCCCTTTGATCCTGGCCTCACTTTGATTTCATCTCCTCGGCTGCCCAGGCCTCTTCGGTTTCTGAAGTTTATTTCAGAACCAGTGGTTACAAGAGATCGAAAGACAACACCCACCCCACCCCACCCCCACCGCAAAGGTATCAACGTGCCAGGAAAGTGATAAAATGTTAAGAAGCTTTTTTGTTGTTGAGTCAGCATCATATAAATTCAAATAACAAACACAAAACAGATTTGGAACCTAGCCTGTTGAGCTTTTTGAAAGGATGATTCCTTTTCTTCTTTCAAGGATTTTTACCCAAAAGCCTTTGAGCAGGAAAAAGTCTTCTGGATGTCTTTCACGATGCTGATTCCCATAGCTGAGAAATGTTAAAAGAAAGGAAACCATAAATTTTTAAGTTTATGTCTACACACTTGAAACGAAAAACTGAAACAACTAGCAGAGTGTTTTGTCCTCACATACACATTTGTCTGACATTTCTTTCTACAGCGTAACTACTGAGCACTTTAAATAGGGCTGGTGCCACCAAGGAACTGGATTTTTAATTTTATTTCCATTCAATGATTTAAAATCAAGTAGACACGTGGCTAGAGGCTGTCGTATTTAAGCTCTATATCATCCAGCAAAACACTCTTCTTTGATCTTTTTTTTTCTTATAAAGTCTTTTATTTGGTAAGTGCTAGGTTTTGTAGCTTAGGTTTTGAAATTTTTCATATTTGTCCACAATCTGTATGTCTGTGCTCCCCTTTGTTTTGATTCTATTTATTTTTAATTGAAATACAGTTGATATTTTTTATTGACGTAGAGTTGATTTATATTGTTGTGTTAGTTTCAGGTGTACAGCAAAGTGATTCAGTTTTGTATGTTTAAATTTAGTTACATATGTAAATATATATATGCTTTTTCAGGTTCTTTTCCTTTATAGGCTATTATAAAATATTAAGTATAGTTCCCTTTATTAGACACCAGGACCTTGGTTAACTATTTTATGTATATTAATGTGTACATGTTAATCTCAGACTTCTAATGTATCCCTCCCCCCTCTTTCCCCTCTGGTAACCATAAGTTTATTTTCTATGTCTGTGGATCTATTTCTGTTTTGTAAAGAAGTTCATTTGTATAATTTGTTTAGATTCCACTTGTAAGCAATATCATATGATATTTGTTTTTCTCTGACTTACTTCACTTAGTATGATAATCTCTAGATCCACGATAAATTTTTTTTTTTGGTCGTGTCTTTCAGCTTGTGGGATTTCAGTTCCCCGACCAGGGATTGAACCTGGGCCATGCCAGTGAAAGCCCAGAATCCTAACCACCTAACAAAGGAACTCCCCGATGGTAATCTTTTATATTTAGATACAAAAAGGTATTCAACTGATGCAAAATCATATACTGGATTTGAATTCTAGAATCTCATTTTTATTGTTTAAACAGAACTCTGGATCATCAAAATGATTACCACATTTTCCAGCCAGTCTCATACAGATTTGACTAAGCAGCATATGAAGTACTCCTGTAGCATTCATGAATAGTCTTTCTCCGAAGTGACAGTGTGAGAGAGCACTGCTGATTGAAGTCTTATGATACCATGAGTTTCTTCAATATTGTCATTTGACTTAAACTCCATTTCACTTTGATCATTCTGTTCTCTTCTAACTAGGTAACGAAATTTAGCTTCAGAATTCCCTGACTCTCTGTGGGGTGTGGCATGGTATTGAATTAATGCATATCACGTGTCTTGTGCAAAGTTAAACTGAACCAGGACAAGTAAAGAGAGAGGTATTAGGAGAACACAGAATCTGCCAATACCTGTCTTTTCTGCCCCCAAATAATTTATTTATGTGTTAGCAGATACCCAAAGTAATCTAAGATCATTTCTGGACTCTGTCCCAGCCAGCGTGTACTGGGTCTGAATTTCCAATACATTGTCTTTTACTGGATATATTATAAGCCTATAATAGATGGGGCTTCTTGGGTGGTTCTAGTGATAAAGAACCTGCCTGCCAATACAGGAGATGTAAGAAAGGCGGGTTCAATCCCTGGGTCGAGAAAATTCCCTAGTGGAGGGTACAGCAACCAATTCCAATATTCTTGCCTGGAGAATCCCCATGGACAGAGGAGCCCGGTGAGCTACAATCCATAGGGTTGCACAGAGTCAGACATGACTGACATGACTTAGCGCACACACACGCTGTAACAGATGAGAGATTCTGTGCAAGTAAAATAAAATACCACCCGTAGTTAGTCTAATCAATCACAGATTCTTGGTGGATATAGGATATAATAAGGCACTTTCAGGGTTTCGCAGGTGGCTTAAGTGGTAAAGAATCTGCCTGCCTATGCAGGAGACACATGAGATGTGGGTTTGATCCCTGGGTTGGAAAGATCCCCTGGAGGAAGAAATAGCAACCCACTTCAGTAATCTTGCCTGAAAAATCCAGTGGACTGGCAGGCTGCAGTCCATGGGGTCGCAAGGAGTCAGACACAACTGAACGTGCACACATGCAAGGCACTTTCAAATAGATCCTAGTCCATTTTAGTGTGCACCAGGAAGGGTGTTCTTAAACAGATCCACTCTTTCAGACAGTTGGGCATTGAGCTTTTCACAGTCTCAGCATTCAGACTGCTTTGGAAGAGGAAGTAACCTTGACCTCCCCTTCTTTTAGAGCACTCCCGTGCTTGGTGGCCAGCTCTGCTCCAGACACCAAGCTGCAGGCCCATGAGGAAGATGTCCTTACTGCTGGGCCTTCTGCTTTCCAGCTTGGCTTCTTGGGCCAGTGGCCATCCCATGAAGCCCACCCAGTGCAGCCGAGCCACCACTCTGAGGCCCCAGCCATAGACCCAGACTCACTCCCTTTTATTGCCCAAAATACACTTGCCTTGGGTTTACCACTTGTACATAGTGCCAAAGCAGGTCCTACTTTTACTTTGGTTGCTTATTCTAGGATTAATTAAACTCATTCGCACTGAAACTTTGGCTTCTACATATTATTTCCTATTAAAAGGGAAAAAAAATTCTCCTTTGCTAAATGGCTCATTCTAGGCCTAGAACAGCAAATGTATGAGTCTGAAATATTTAGTCATATCTGAAAACGACAAAACTGTTAAGCATGACCGAGGGAGCCCTCACAGGAGACAATCTGAAGAAGCTCCTGCTCACCAAACACTAGGGCAGTTTGAGCATCAATAAGAATCCTGAAAGCAAAAGCAAAACAAAAAGTCAAAAGCAGAATACTAAAAGCAGTAAGGAGAAGGCAGTGGCACCCTACTCCAGCACTCTCACCTGGAAAATCCCGTGGACCGAGGCGCCTGGTGGGCTGCAGTCCATGGGGTTGCCAAGAGTCGGACACGACTGAGCAACTTCACTTTCACTTTTCACTTTCATGCATTGGAGAAGGAAATGGCAACCCACTCCAGTGTTCTTGCCTGGAGAATCCCAGGGATGGGGGAGCCTGGTGGGCTGCCGTCTATGGGGTCGCACAGAGTCAGATACGACTGAAGTGACTTAGCAATGCAATAGCAAAAGCAGTAAGCCTATCAAGCAAGTTAAAATCCTTTATTTCATAATGATCACACACACACACACACACAAACAAATTGGTCACCTTTGGAAAAATCCTTCATTCTGAAGAAAAGCAAGTATTTATCCTTTCTTTTCTGTATGACTATAACTCCTGGGAAACAAACTCTTGATAAAGAAAAATTTCTCCGTATAGAGGTATTTTGCTAATACATGAAGAAGAAATGATAGAATATTCCCATTTGCAACTTCTAATGAAATATGGGACCTAAGCAGTGATTATCATGCCTGCTAACTGTGCTTTCTTTAGAAATGCACATCACCACCTATAACTCGTTCTCACCAAAATTTAGAACCAGAATCTCATCCAGTTATTAGAATTCCCTAATGGTTCAGAAGAAGTACAGGGAACAGGCACAGTCTCACAAGGATACTCTCTCAAAACCCAGATTGTGGAAAATTCTGCAGGACAAATCGATAGCTGCTTCATCAAATAAACTTGCAGAGAGAGAGAAAAAACCTAAAGACTAAATGAGACCAAAGAGATGTATCAACCCAGTGCAATATTTGGGTCCTGATGCCAACAAACTATCTGTAAAAATTCATTTCAAAAACAAGATAGGACATTTAAACAGTAGATAGGAGATGATATTAGGGAATTGTTATTAACATCTTTTTCATTATGGTGATTTTGTGTTCTATTTTTTAAAGATTCATTGTCTTTTAGAGATATATGGAAACACTGGCAGATGAAATAAGATGTTGGGGGTCATCTGTTTTGGGGGTTGGGAGAAGAGAGGGAAAATATAGCAGAAACAGAATTGGGTATAAATTGATAACAGTTGAAGTTATGTCATTGTTAGGGGAAGCACACTGACTAAAACCGCCCACCCTGGCCATGCACCATTTGCATGAGTTGTCTTATGACAGGAGATCCTGATAAGGGATACAGAACTAATAAGCCACCAAGCATCGCTATGAACAAAGCTAGTGGAGGTGATGGAATTCCAGTTGAGCTATTTCAAATCCTGAAAGATGATGCT
>NW_024070205.1:51236036-51249130 GCF_014754425.2 Oryx dammah
CTCAAAATTCTCCAAGCCAGGCTTCAGCAATACGTGAACCGTGAACTCCCTGATGTTCAAGCTGGTTTTAGAAAAGGCAGAGGAACCAGAGATCAAATTGCCAACATCCACTCGATCATGGAAAAAGCAAGCGAGTTCTAGAAAAACGTTTATTTCTGCTTTATTGACTATGCCAAAGCCTTTGACTGTGTGGATCACAATAAACTGTGGAAAATTCTGAGAGAGATGGGAATACCAGACCACCTAACCTGCCTCTTGAGAAATCTGTATGCAGGTCAGGACCAACAGTAAGAACTGGACATGGAACAACAGACTGGTTCCAAATAGAAAAAGGAGTACGTCAAGGCTGTATATTGTCACCCTGCTTATTTAACTTATATGCAGAGTATATCATGAGAAACGCTGGACTGGAAGAAGCACAAGCTGGAATCAAGATTGCCAGGAGAAATATCAATAACCTCAGATATGCAGATGACACCACCCTTATGGCAGAAAGTGAAGAGGAACTAAAAAGCCTCTTGATGAAAGTGAAAGAGGAGAGTGAAAAAGTTAGCTTAAAGCTCAACATTCAGAAAATGAAGATCATGGCATCCGGTCCCATCACTTCATGGGAAATAGATGGGGAAACAGTGGAAACAGTGGCAGACTTTATTTTTCTGGGCTCCAAAATCACTGCAGATGTTGACTGCAGCCATGAAATTAAAAGACGCTTACTCCTTGGAAGGAAAGTTATGACCAACCTAGATAGTATATTCAAAAGCAGAGACATTACTTTGCTGACTAAGGTCCGTCTAGTCAAGGCTATGGTTTTTCCAGTGGTCATGTATGGATGTGAGAGTTGGACTGTGAAGAAGGCTGAGCACTGAAGAATTGATGCTTTTGAACTGTGGTGTTGGAGAAGACTCTTGAGAGTCCCTTGGACTGCAAGGAGATCCAACCAGTCCATTCTGAAGGAGATCAACCCTGGGATTTCTTTGGAAGGAATGATGCTAAAGCTGAAGCTCCAGTACTTTGGCCACCTCATGCAAAGAGCTGATTCATTGGAAAAGACCCTGATGCTGGGAGGGATTCGGGGCAGGAGGAGAAGGGGATGACAGAGGATGAGATGGCTGGATGGCATCACGGACTCGATGGACGTGAGTCTGAGTGAACTCCGGGAGATGGTGATGGACAGGGAGGCCTGGAGTGCTGTGATTCATGGGGTCGCAAAGAGTCAGACATGACTGAGCGACTGAACTGAACTGAACTGAACCGCAAGAGTTAGGGAAAAGTCAAAATGAGACACCGCGTGTCTGTCCACTTCCCAGAATCCCTCTTGCTAGCATCCATCTTGGCTGAGTGACACGTGCGCCACCAGGAAAGACTCTGAATTAGAATGATTGGCCAAAGACCACCCGGAAACTAATCACATCACCATAAAACCCGAGACTGCGAGCCACGCGGCAGAGCAGTTCTCCTGGGTTCCCTTACCCTACTGCTCTCCACCCGAGTGCCCTTTCCCAGTAAAATCTCTTGCTTTGTCAGCAGATGTGTCTCCTCAGACAATTCATTTCCGAGTGTGACAAGAGCCCAGTTTCGGGCCCTGGAAGGGGTCCCCCTTCCTGCAACATCATGATCATTTATGATGTTGTTGTCTCTATTTTTGTAAACGTTTGAGATTTTTCCAGAATAAAAGTTTTAAAATGCAATAGGCAGTATTTTTGAAAGAAGTGGAAGACAGATGCTGAGCCTGAGGAAAAAAGTATCACTTTGGAGCAGCAGGGTCTCCAGGCCTAGAGGTGGCACTTGCTTTATGAACCCGTAGGAGAGCAGAGTCACTGCTTGCAGAGGTGGGGCTGGAGATGAGCAGGGTCTGTAGCTGAGTCTTTCCTCTAGGGAATCTGCCACAAGCCAAGCTGTGCAAATCACAGCCAGCAATCAGTACCTACTACACAACCATGATACTGCCACGCTACTGTGTCAAAGGAAGGGACGCTGGCCGGGGCATGGGAGGAGGAGAGTACATGGGGGAGAGCTGAAGGCAGGCCTGGTGGGCTTAGTGGTGCAGAAACAGTTCCTGGGTGAAGAGTGGCTGGGCTGAGCCTCGCAGATGGTTGTCAGGCATTAGGGAGGCTGTAGGAAGGACTTTGGGAGAAGAGGGTGTGAACCAGGTATGAATGCAGGAATAAGCAAGGGCCTTTCCAGGAGTTTGGATCCCCACCACCAAGCATCAGCCTAAGGACAGGTACCTGGAAGAAGAGCTAATTCACCAGAGGGAAGAAAATCAAGCTTCTCCTTCCACCGCTCTTGAGGAATTTTTTCTTCTTCTGCAAACAGTTCTTCACCCAGAAGTCCCCTTTTCCTTCCCCATCATCCTGTGCAAGTTTCTGGGGCCTCTGAGTTGAGTTCTGGGGCCTCTGAGTTGAGTTCTGGGGCATCCCCCGGAATTTGTTTCATCTGTTGTTAAGTCTTCACCAGAGGAGAAGTTGCTGGAAGTCATGCCCACCGTTGTGGCAGAGAGCCAATGAGAGGGCAGTTTGGGACTGATCCATTTAAGTCTGCAAAGAGACTCCTCAGCTGCAGCCACGGCCCTAAGATGTCTTTGAATAGGGCTTAAGAAAACAGCCCAGCACGGGATGGCCCCTCTCCGACCTCGGGCCCTGGGGGTGGGTGTGCCTTGGGGTGCACGCTGCTTGAGGACCCTCACCTTCCTGTGCTCCTGGGCCTGGGCCCAAGGAGAAGAGGGGTACGGGTGATGGGGAACCTCTCCCAGAGGTGCCGAGCTCAGGAGCCCACCCTGGGAACTTTCTAGAACAGGAAAGACCGCCTCAGCCTGTTGACAGTTCTCCGCGTTGTCCCTGTGGGCCTAGCGGAGGGCTTATCAGAGGCGGCCCGGCCTGGAGTTCCCCGTGTGGAGGCCGTGCAAACCTAATCTCATGGAGCCTTGGCTCCCTGGGGTGCAGGGTGACCCAAGAAGGGGACAGGCCCAGGAGGACCTGGGGGGTTGGAATCAGAGCCCGGCTGACCCAATCCAGAGCCTGTGCCACCTGCACCCCCTCAGGCCATCCCCCCACCCCACAGCCTCTCAGATCTGCTCATCTATTCCTCCTCCTTCTCTGGAGTAACTTGGTTCCTCCTCCTGATACTTGTTCCAGATCCCACCCCCACCCACTGCCAGACTGGGTGCCAGTCCTCCTCCCCCAGGCCTGCCCCAGAAGCCACTGTTTCTTGGTTGTGTATGTGGGGCTCTCCAGCCAATTCCTGTGAATCCTGGTTTCTGCAGAAGTCAAATGTAAACCACAGAAAAAAGAAAAGACCCAGAAATAAATCTATCAGAGGTCAGCCGTGATCAACTCATTCATATAAAACCTTTTCTTTGTAGCCATGTGTGTGGGTGTGTGTATTTATACATATATAATTTTATGTATAGTTTTATGTAGTTGAATATTGTTTCCTTAGCCAGACTATAATTGCTTCGTTTGATATTACTGTGCCCCCTCCATGTGCTTAGCACACTGTAAAAATCTGTCATGGGCTGGAAAGTCACAATCTAAAATCTGTACGTGTGCCCATTTGACCTGGGTGGGAGAAAGCGGTTTTCACACTTTACCTTACAGACTTTAGCGGTTGTATCTGTACTTATGGTACAGCTACTGCTGCTAAGTCATTTCAGTCATGTCCGACTCTGTGCGACCCCTAGACGGCAGCCCACCAGGCTCCCCCGTTCCTGGGATTCTCCAGGCAAGAACACTGGAGTGGGTTGCCATTTCCTTCTCCAATGCATGAAAGTGAAAAGTGAAAGTGAAGTCGCTCAGTCGTGTCCAACTCTTGGCGACCCCATGGACTGCAGCCTACCAGGCTCCTCCGCCCATGGGATTTTCCAGGCAAGAGTACTGGAGTGGGGTGCCATTGCTATTGTACAGCAATCAGTCTCAAACTCTTGTAATCTTATGTGTTTTCTAGGTTTGGAAGGACTCAGGCAATGCCCAAGGGTGGATGCCCCCAGGGAAGTCCCGAGATTCCCAGTTCTGGGACTAGCCCACTTTACTGGAGTCAGTCCTGCTTTGGAAGCATCTGATCCTGACTCTGCATGAGCCTCTTGATGAGGGTGAAAGAGGAGAAGGAAAAAGCTGACTTAAAACTCAACATTAAAGAAACTAAGATTGTGGCATCGGTCCCATCACTTCATGGCAAATAGAAGGGGGAAAAGTAGAAACAGTGACAGATTTTATTTACTTGGGCTCCTAAATCCCTGTAGATAGTGACTGTAGCCAAGAACTTAAAAGACAAAAGGAAATGGCAACCCACTCCAGTATTCTTGCCTAGAGAATCCTGTGGACAGAGGAACCTGGTGGGCTACCATCTGTGGGGTCGCACGGAGTCAGACACAACTGAAGCAACTTAGCACGCATGCACGCATTGAAGAAGGAAATGGCAACCCATTCCAGTATTCTTGCCGGGAGAATCCCAGGGACAGAGGAGCCTGGTGGACTGCCATCTATGGGGTTGCACAGAGTTGGACATGACTGAAGCGACTTAGCAGTAGCAGCAGCTTGTAAGAAAAGCTATGACCAACCTAGACAGTGTATTAAAAACCAGAGACATCACTTTGCCAACAAAGGTCCATATCGTCAAAGCTATGGTTTTTCCAGTAGTCATGTATCAGTGTGAGAGTGGGACCATAAAGAAGGCTGAGCACCAAAGAACTGATGCTTTCAAATTGTGGTGCTGGAGAACTCTTGAGAGTCCCTTGGACAGCAAAGATATCAAACCAATCAATACTAAAGAAGATCAACCCTGAATATTCATTGGAAGGACTAATGCTGAAGCTGAAGCGCCAATACTTTGGCCACCTGATGCGAAGAGCTGACTTAAAAAGAGAAAAGACCTTGACACTGAGAAATTGTGGGCAAGAGGAAAAGCAGGCGACAGAGGATGAGACGGTTGAATGGCATCACTGACTCAATGGACGTGAGTTTGAGCAAGCTCTGGGAGATAGTGAAGGACAGGGAAACCTGGCGTGCTGCAGTTAATGGGGTCGTAAAAGGTCCACAGGACTTAGCAACTAAACAACAACAACAACAAAGATGTTCTGCAAACCTTTAAATTAAGAGAGCGTCAGAAACTTGAGCACACCTCTCCTTCTTCTGTGACCAGAAAGGAAAGAGGGTGAGTAGAGAGCGTGGTTGAGTGTGTATCTCTTACTTGGGGTCCATGAGCCACCTTAAGTCTGTGGGCTGAAGGGGTGGAGTCTGCAGGGACTTGGATGAAGAGGGGCTGACTGAACTGTTTGGGGAGCACCCGTCTTAGACTCTCAAAGGTCACTCCCTGTGTTAGCCCCAGCTTTTCCTCAAAGCAAGAGTCAGTTCAGGAATATTACTGGCTGTGTTTGAGTGTATTTGACATCCTGGAGCCAGATAGGGATGAGACACTGGCATGCAGTCCATCTTCATGACTGCTCCCTCCTTCCCACACAGTCACTAAATTTCCTAATCTGAGCTGATGGCCTTGGGTTCTGTCCCAGGTAAAAGTGTGGTGTGAACACCCAAAAGGGGTGCTGAGCCCAAGTTAATGGGGTCGTAAAAGGTCCACAGCCCCTGCTCCCAGCCCTCCTGTCTGCATGTTGCCTGGGATGCCTGAGTAAACATCCACCTGCCCTGGGAGACTAGCGGAGCTGAATCTGACTTATTCTCCTCTCCTTCAACATCAGCCTGATATCCAGCACGTAGCAGAGACTCAGTGCACTTTTCATTATGATAAACACCTAGCAGGTCAGGGCACCTGGGGGCTGGCACACTGCACAAGCTTAGGGGTCCTATCTGCTCTGGGTCAGGTTACCAAGCCCGGGAAGGGCGCAGATTCTTGCGTTTGTTTTCACTTTAGTCTTGATTAGTCATTGGACCTTGGGCAAGGGCTTTAATGTCTCCAGGCTTTGGTTTTCTCCTCTGCAAAATGTGCCTGCAAAGAGTAGAGGCCCTTCCCTCCCCCCCCCCCCCTCCCCCCCCCCCCAAAAAGGTTTTTTTTTTTTTTTAATATTTATTTATTTGGCTGCACCGAGGTCATAGTTGCAGCGTGTGGGATCTAGTTCCCTGACCAGGGATTGAACCTAGGTTCCCTGTACTGGGAGCCTGGAGTCTTGACCACTGGACTACCAGAGAAGTCCCCTGAGAAGGCTTTTTAAGCTGAGTAGCCCTGGCCTGTGCACGCCTCGGCTGACATGGCAACGAACACTCTAAGACTGCCCATGGAGCCTCTGGCTGGTCCTTAGGACATTACTGGTGGTGCTGCAGAGTGGGTGAGGCAGAGGGACCCTGTACTCACTTTGGCTCTGCCCACGTGCCCTCCCACCACACACGACCTCCACTGCTGGGTCCCTCACATCTCACATGCTGCTTTACAGTGTTTCTTCAGGTGTTCTCATTTCGGCTCCCATCTGGCCTGTGAGCTCCCAGAGGGCAGGTCCCCTGGTGTCCGCTGAGCTCCGGGGCTAGCTCCAACGTGGCTGCACAGGCAGTGGTTGTACGAGGCTGGGGCCTTCAGCTCCTGAGGGTACAAAAGTAAGGGGGCGCAGCACCCACCCCAGTTGCCAAGACCCAAGAAGACACGGGAGGCTGTCCAAGCCAAAGCCACTGTCTGGTCCACCAGCTCTTTCTGGAAGACTCAGTGGGGTTTCTTTCAGCCTGCAGGTTTCTGTCAACCGATTTATCTCAAGAGGAACTAGAGGGCTGGGGGACAAGGAGACGGCAGCAACTGACAGCTTCTTCCAGAGCCTCAGTTTTGCCAGCAGTGAAATGGGGAAAATGGTACCTGCCTCCTACCTTCTTCCTGGGGGTTCTTTGATAGATGCAACTTTTCACTTTTAAAAGGCTCAGATGAAAGGCTCTGATGGGATGAAAGGATCTTGGGGCCATATTAAGTTTCTCCACAGTTTTTGAAGCCTGAGAGGAGCTGCTGGAGGAAGTGGTCAGCTGACAGGTACTTGTGAAGCCGCCCAGAAGGTGATGCTGGGCAGAATTAGCATGCCAATCAGCCACACCTAGGGCGTGAGGGCAGCGGGGAGCGGAGCCCTTATCTGGGGCAAAACCTGTCATTTCCCTGAAGAGGGGGGTTGGGGCAATGTTCTGAGGGAGATGGACAAAGCCCAGACAGGCAAAGCCTCGGGCAAGCCCTCCCCTCCCTGGGCCTCAGTTTCCTAAGGTACAAAAGGAGGAAACTGAGGAGAGAGGTTGTCCCCAAACTGGGCCGTATTCACACTGTGATGTCATCTCCTGGGGACATCTTTAAAACCCTGTCTCCAGACTGTACTTCAGATGGAGTAAACCTGAGCCTCTGGGGTGGAACCCTGGCATCAGAAGTTTTTAAAGCTACCAGGTGACTCCAGCGTGCAGCCCAGTCCAAGCTCTGGAATAAAGGATTTCCAGGATTCTAAGCTTTGCTGAGCATAACTTTTCCCCCACTCAAGGAGTCTCTGAGGGATTCTGTGAGGGATTTGAAAATTTAACTCACATATCTGAGTCTTTTGGAGCTCTCTCTGTGTGCGGAACTCAGTTATTAATTTATTTCAAACCACTTCTCAAATATAAAATTTTTCTAGTGTTCTTTTTAGTCAGGTTTAGTTTTCTTCCTCCAAATTAGTTTTAAAAAACAGAGGACCTCCCTGGTGGTCCATTGGTTAAGACTCTGTGCTTCCAATGCAAGGGAGCATGGATTTGATCCCTGGTGGGGAGCTAAGATCCCCCATGCCTTGTGATATAACCAAAAAATTTTTAATTTAAATTAAAAAAATAAGAATAGTTGCAAGGGGGGAGGAGCAATATAGGGGTACAGGAATGAGAAATACAAACAGGTGTAAAATATGCTACAA
This sequence comes from Oryx dammah, assembly GCF_014754425.2. NCBI lineage: Eukaryota > Metazoa > Chordata > Mammalia > Artiodactyla > Bovidae > Oryx > Oryx dammah. The sequence continues at coordinate 51,243,880 of NW_024070205.1, forward strand.
AGTAGATAACCAATGGTCTTCCCTGGTAGCTTAGCTGGTAAAGAATCTGCCTGCAATGCAGGAGACCCCAGTTCAATTCCTAGGTTGGGAAGATCCACTGGAGAAGGTTTAGGCTAGCCACTCCAGTATTCTTGCCTGAAGAATTCCATATCAAGAATCAGACATGATTGAGCAACTAAGCACAGCACAGCACAGATCACTAATAAGAACCTACTGTGCAGCACAGGGAACTCTACTCAGTACTCTGTAATGACCTATATATATATAGGAATACAATCTAAAAAAGAGTGGATATATCTAAACATATAACTGATTCACTCTGCTGTGCAGCAGAAACACAACACTATAAATCGACTATACTGAATAAAAATTAATTTAAAAAATAAAGTAGAGTGACATACTTTGAACCTTGAAAAAAAATAAACATAAGCTACACGGTTATATTATATGAGGAATAGAGCCAATATTTTATAGTAATTAAATGGAGTATAACCTTTTAAAAATTGTAAATCATTCTATTGTACTTCTTTAAAATATGATATTATACAACTATACTTCAATTTAAAAGAAAAAGTTTAATCATTAATTAATTTTAAAAACCAGAGTTGCAACCCCACTAGACTATTTGAGTTTTCAATCTCCTGTCATTTTTCCTGACCCTCTTTGGCAGAAACCTCAGTGAGCAGTGAGATGGGCTCCAAAAGTCAGCAGCCAGGAGAGGGGGTGCAAGAATGACAGACTCTCCAGGCATCACCAGTAGGAGGGGTTTCCTCCTGATGCCAGCTCCTCTCCCTCTCTCTGCCACAGGGACTCCATCCTCACCCAGCAGAAACTTGCCGTGGCAGGGACTGGTTTCAGGGTCTCACTGAGTCCCTTGGCTCTGGACCTGCGCCAGGGTTGTGGGTACAGAGAGCGAAACTGTAGTGCCTGAAGGTGATGAGGATCCTTTGGCCTAACTTTAGTCTCAGGTTCCCGAAACTTCTCCTGGGGTCATCTGTGCACTTGAATCGAGTTTTAGCAAGAACCCTGGGCTTCCCTTGTAGCTTAGTCGGTAAAGAATCTGCCTGCAGCACCGGAGACCCGGGTTTGATCCCTGGGTTGGGAAGATCCCCTGGAAAAGGAAATGGCAACCCACTCCAGTATCCTTGCCTGGAAAAATCTCATGGACACAGGAGTCTGGTGGGCTGCAATGCATGGGGTCGCAAAGAATCGGGCATGACTGGGCAACACACATACTTAGCAGGAACCCCCCACCCTCCATGTCTGATCAGGTTCCTCGTCCTTCACTAGCCCCAGGTGATGTCTGGTCACCCTGGCCTGTCTTCAGCAAGAATCTTATTAGCTTGATTAGCCAGAATACCCCTTTCCCCTGATGTAATTTTAGCAATTACCCCTTAGTAATTTTCTGTCCACTGATTCCCATCCTGTTCCTTGCCTAAGCTGTATTTGGAGCTGAGACCAATCTCTCTCCCTCCCTTGCAAAATTCGGTCATTGTGGTCCCTATATCTATCAAGATGTTCCTGAATAGAGTTGACTCTAGCATCTTTAACAAGTAGCATGAATACATTTTTTTTTTCTTTAACATACAGGCTATTCAGAGGGGTAAGGACCTTGGAGGTGTGCCCAGGACTGCACACTGTGCAGGACCTCCAGACTCACAGCAGCCCGCAGGCTGTCACCCCAGACATCATGGGAAACGAACAAAGAGCTAGTGCTGTGTTTGGAGTTGCAGGGACCAGAGGGGACAGACAGAGGTGGCCAAATATCCAGTGGATTTTTCATCTGTACCAAGTTCTCTGGCCCTTGGTCCCTCGTATTCTAGGATCACTGCCTGCCCCCTCTGCTGACCCAGACACTCCCCCACCCCACTGTCTGCAGCTCTGCAGCAGTCCCTGAGTCTCATCTTGGTTGTGCATCGTGTCCACCACAAGGCTTGGCAGAGAGGCGGCGGCAGCTCTCAGCCCCACCCTGCTGTTGGGAGATGCAGCCGTGGTTTTATTAGACTGCTGAGAACAACCCGTAGGACACAGTATGTTGTTGTTGTTTAGTTGCTAAGTTGTGTCCAACTCTTTGCAACCCCATGGACTGTAGTCTGCCAGGCTCCTCTGTCCTTGGATTCTCCAGGCAAGAATACTGGAGTGGGTTGCATGCCCTCCTCCAGAGTATCTTTGTGATCCAGGGACTGAACCCACGTCTCTCCAGGTAGACCCACATTAAACCCTCTTATGAGACTTCGCTCTCATATGTATCTACTTAGAAACAGAGACTCAGCACGATCCAGTTAGGCCCTCTTCAGCCCCACTGAAAGGAGAAAGAAGGAGTGAGTTCCATGCTAGGCCAGCACCTTTTCTAGCTGCCATGCACCTATTACCCTAATCCATTCCTCAATAATCTACTCTTCTTGTGCCTTTTCTCCCATTTTTCTTTTCTTTTTTTTTTCCTGTTGCCTTTTCTCTCATTTTACAAGTGAGGAAACCGAGGCCCCAAGAATGTAGATGACCATCCCAAGATCCCACAGCTTGTATGTGGTGGGGATGGATCTACCTACACCTCCAAGCCCCATGCTGTTCCCACTACCATCCTGCAGCTGGTACTTCCCTGGAGATGATGGGAAAGCCAGCGCCTTCTTCCTCAGCTGCCCTGCCCTCTTTCATCCATCCAGGAACAGCTAGGTGTCAAGCAGTTCTCTTGCAGGAACTCGAAAGGGACTGAGGCTTGAGATGACAGCCTTGTCTTTTGGACAAGTCAGGACAAAACAGATGTTCCCTGACTTTTCTGGAGCCTGTCCTCTGCTCGGTGTGCTCTTGCTCCAGTTCTTTCTCAGCACACTCACGTCAAAAGTTTAGGATTTCTGAACCCCTGACGTCCCTCATGAACCTCAGATACTTTCTGGCCCTGAGCCCCCCACCCTGACACAAATTTCAGGGGAGGCACGCTGGCTTCCTGCCCTGACTCATTCAGAAGTGTTCCAGGTGTACCTACCATCAGCCCAGCACTGTCCCAGGCACTGGGACCACAGCAGTGCACCAAACAGCAAAACTCCTGGCCCTCATGGGGTTCTAACTGAGACAGACAGACAATGAGCAAAAGAAGTGATTGATAAGATATGAATTTGGGATGGTGTAACTACATAGTTTGGTAGAATTGATATAAAGTGTAGGGAAGGAAAATCGGGTGGGACATCTCTGGTGGTCCAGTGGCTAAGGCTCCATGCTCCCAATGCAGGGGGCCCAGGTTCGATCCGTGGTCAGGGAACTAGATCCCACATGTTGCAACTAAGACCTGGTGCAGCCACAACAAATAATTTTTTTTTTTTTAAGAAGGAAGACACTGTGAAGCAGACTAATCAGGGAAGTCTGAAACAAACACTGAAGGTGATGGCTGTGAGTGTCTGGAAGGCAAACGTTAATGCAAAGGCCCTAGGGAGGCAGTGTGGCTGGTGGGTTGCAGGAACCCCAAGTCCAGTGTATGCAGTAGGGGAAGAAGTAGGAAAACAGGCCAGGGAGGGGAAGGGCCCACATTAGGTCGTAGATGGAGTAATGACTTTGGCTTTTCCTGGGAATCCAAACCCTGGAAGGCTTTGTTCAAAAGAGGGGCTTTGTAACCATAGCTGACACTAATTGAGTTTTCTGTGCTGAATTCTGCACTCAATGCTTTCTATTCTTTATCTCACTTCACTTTCACAGCCTCCCTATGTGGTAAGTACAGCTACTGTGACCATTTATTTTAAGCAGTGAAATTCACATAACCTAAAATTAACCCCTCAAAGTATACAGTACAGTGGCATTTAGTATATATACAATATTGTGTAACTATTGCTTCTATTTCCAAAGGATTTCATCACTCCTCAGGGGAGATGTCGTGTCCACTAAGCAGTTACTCCTCCTCCTCTCCTCCCGCAGCCTTTGGTAGCCATCAGTCTACTTTCTTTCTCTATGCATTTGGTTATTCTGGATATTTTATAAACGCCAAATCATTCAGTATGTGATCTTTTGAATCTGACTTCTTTCACTTCAGTGTAATACTTTAGAGGTTTGTCTAATGTTGTGGCGTGTATCAGCACTACATTCCTTTCTCATGCCTGGAAAATATCCCATTGTATGGTTATCACTAGTTATTTCATAGATGAAGAGACTGAGGCTTGGGCACAGGACTAAATAACTTACTCAAGACCTCCTTACCCAAGCTGCTTAAGTGGCCCGGCCTGACCCAAGCCCAGGTCTGCCCGACACCACAGTCTAACCTCCTCACCATGGCAACGCTCCATCACTCCCTTCTCTCAACTCGGGCACATTTATAACCTCCAGCAAAACGATGCATGGTCTCCGGTCATTCTCCCCACCCCACACACCACCCCTGCCAGCCACACAGTGTGGCATTCAGGATCTTAGTTCCCCCACCAGGGATGGAGCCCACGCTTGCAGAGTCTTAACCGCTGGACTGCCGGGGAAGTGCCTCCTCTCATTCTTGATCAGAGTTTGCAGATGTCTGGCTTCCGGAGGACAGGAGTGGGACCAGCATTCTGCCCTTCCCTCAGCACATGCTGGACTCAGGTGCAGGAAATATGGACTGGGTGATAACTTAACCCCTTTACAGTTGATCTGATTACAAACCAGCACTAGCAGAAGGTTGGCTGGATAAATTATGGTACATTCATAATATAGAACATGATGCAACCATTGAAAACTGTGTTGTGATATAACATTTACTATCATGAGAAAATGATATATAGCCCCCTCCACCACAAAGGGGGAAAAGCAAGCTGTGCGACTAAACTGTGGAAAATATATCATTTTCTGAAGATAAAAAGCACACATACACATATAAATTCACAGACAAATTTCTGGTGGGGCATCTTTGAAAATATTAATGCTGCTTCTTTTAAGATAATGAGATCATAGGTTGTATTCACTTATTAAATAAGGGGGGAAATACTCCAATAAATCCATTATTTAAAAAAACCATCAGTCAGATGGATTCACTCCCCAAAGAAGCTACATCAAAGGCCACTTGCTGCCCTGACCCCTAGTTCTTGGTAAGGCACAGAAAGGCCCCTCTCAGCAGTTTGCAAAGCTCTTCCCAGACTGAGAGTAGGAAGAGGCCAGGGTGGTAGAGTGGGAGGGTAGGGAGATCGAGTCCATAGGGAGGGGTGGTGGGTCAGCTGCGCTGGGGGCCTTTGGGTCAAGTACAGGCTTCCCGGGTAGCTCAGCTGGTAAAGAATCCATATGCAATGCAGGAGACACCAATTTG
>NW_024070205.1:51249140-51256858 GCF_014754425.2 Oryx dammah
TGGTAAAGAATCCATATGCAATGCAGGAGACACCAATTTGATTCCTGCGTGGGGAAGATCTGCTGGCTACCCACTTCAGTATTCTTGGGCTTCCCTGGTGGCTCAGCTGGTAAAGAATCCATATGCAATGCAGGAGACACCAATTTGATTCCTGAGTCGGGAAGATCTGCTGGAGAAGGGATTGGCTACCCACTTCAGTATTCTTGGGCTTCCCTGGTGGCTCAGCTGGTAAAGAATCTCCCTGCAATGCAGAGACCTTGGTTTGATCCCTGGGTTGGGAAGATCCTCTGGAGAAGGAAAAGGCTACCCGCTCCAGTATTCTGGTCTGGAGAATTCCATGGACTATACAGTTCATGGGGTGGCAAAGAGTCGGACATGACTCAGTGACTTTGCGACTTTCACTTTCACTTCTCAGGCACCACCACCAGCTGGTGGTGACCTGGGTCAACACAACCCCTCAAGTTTCTCATCCATATGGTCTGTGCACTGGACTCTTTGTTGTTGTTGATGTTTAGTTGCCAAGTCATGTCCAGCTGTTTTGTGACCCCATGGACTGTAGCCCACCAGGCTCCTATGTTTGTGGGATTTCATATGCAAGAATACGGGAGTGGGTTGCCATTTTCTTCTCCAGGGGAACTGGAGTCTAAGGTCCCTTGCAATTGCAGGACTCGAACCCTTGCCCGGCCTGCAATGGGAGAAGAGATAATGACCCGCAACAGCCATCTTCTGGAAGGCGGCCCCTCCGCCCCACCTTCCCCAGGTGTTCCTGCGAGGCTGCAGGGCTGAGTGCATCTTGTCAGTTTGCTGTGCTCTCCACCCCCCAAGTTTCCCAACGGTGCCCATACTCCCTGCTTGAATAAACTGGCGTACATTTGTTCAAAGGCGATCTAGACCCAAGCAGAAAGAATTTATATTGAGCTGGCCAAAAAGGTTGTTCAGGTTTTCCCATAACATGGTTTGGAAAAACCCAAATGAACTTTTTGGTCAACCCAGTAGCTCTAAATGTACTGTCTGGAAAGAACTGTGAAATGAAAAAAAAGAAATTGCCAAACAAGACCGTGTGCGCTGTGTGCTGTGCTGAGTCCCTCAGTCGTGTCTGACTCTTCGTGACCCCGTGGACTGTAGCCCACCAGGCTCCTCTGTCCATGGGCATTCTCCAGGCAAGAATGTTGGAGTGAGTTGCCATGTCCTCCTCCAGGGGATCTTCCCAACCCAGGGATCCAACCCAGGTCTCCCACCTTGCAGGAGGATTCTTTACCATTTAAGCCACCAGGGAAGCCCGATGCCACTTTAAGCACATGTGTATGTTTCTAAAGAGGTTCCAGACTGTATATACATGAATATATTTGCATATGCGTAGAAAAAAATTTCAGGGAAGGATACTGGAGAAACGCTAACCTCTAGAAGGTGGGACTGGGGAGTTTAGGGTTAGAAGAAGGGAATTTAACTTTTCACTTCATATCCTGCAGTGCTGTGTGAATATATTTTACCACAAATCTGTGTTATTTTGTGATGAATTTAAAAGTAAATATATTAGAAAGAAGTCAAGAGAAATAAAGAATATTTCTCTAAGAATTCATTACTATTGGTACTTATATAATTATTTTAATGATTATATTATAGCAATAGGATGTATTTGGGCTTCCCTGGTGGCTCAGTGGTAAAGAATCTGCTTGCAATGCAGGAAACGCAGGAGACACAGAAGATGCAGGTCTGATCCCTGGGTCGTGAAGATCCCTTGGAGGAAGGTATAGCACCCCACTCCAGTATTCTTGCCTGGGAAATCCCATGGACAGAGGAGCCAGGTGGGCTACAGTCCATGGGGTCACAAAGAGTTGGCCACGACTGAAGTGACCGAATACGCACAAACACACATGATGTATTTATCTTTTTTTAAAAAATGCACCATATATTAAAGTTTATAAATTAGAATTAAGTATTAATATATAAACTTCATAAGAAGTTCATGTTTGGGAACGCATGTACACCTGTGGTGGATTCATGTCAATGCATGGCCAAACCAATACAGAATTGTAAAGTAAAATAAAAAATAAATAAATAAATAAATTTTAAAAACAAATAAATAAATAAATAAACTTCATAAGAAATAAAAATAATAAGAAAATATTGCCTGATCCCACTGTTTTTTGACCACTGAATGTTCTCTAGGGCTCTCAAGATTTGCCATCATCACTCTGCTTCTCAGGCAACTTAAAAAGGTTTGCTTTTTTAAATAAATAGATATAGGCTGGTACACAACCCTTGCCATGGGGGAGGGTGTACGTATACGTAGCTGGCATACTCCTGGTACTTATTTTAAAGCCCTTTGTGATGGGGGTTTTAATTGATTATCACCTTTACATCTGCCTCAGCCAGAATCCTGCTGTCTGGCACCTGGAAAGCCTACACCCGGGTCCTAGCACTGGGGCTTGCACACCACATTTCTCCTGGGTGTCGGGACTTCCTGCAGTTTGAAGATATGCAGTGTGACCGGGCTGGTTCTCTGCACCCTCCCATGGCAGCCTCTGGACCGGGTGCTTTTAGTGTCTTCCCTCGAGCATTTCTGCTTTTGTCACCCAAGCAGACAATGAACCCGGCAACTTGTGGGCAGGGCGGGGACACTCCATGTCTTTTAACTCTCAGGTCAGGTCACTCAACTCCCATGTCCCACTGGGTGGTCATGGAGACAAAAAGCCAGTCTGCATTTATCCAAGCACAGACCCTGACTTTCACAAAGAAACACCGTGAATTTTTGCACCAAAATTTCCAGGGTAGTATCTATGCATAATTTCTTTTCAAGAGTCGTTCATAATTTCAAAAAGCTTATTGCCAACAGCAACAACGTCATCCACCTGTATTTATAGCAGATTGTTATAGCACCTTGTTTTCAAGGTGGTACTATGTATGCATGCAAGTATCTGACCACTTCATTATTGTTCTAGAAGTCATGCTTAAACAGCAACACTTTTATTATTAGTCGCTTTCCCTGCATTTCTCCTTTATATTAAATTTAGGACATAAAAGACTTTATAGATATGCCATTTTATCAACGGATTTTCTCCAGATAGGAAGAGGGATACTAAAAATGATTTGTTTTAAGAAGAGGCGTGGGATCTGATAGAGTTGAGATTCATGGCCTTTGACCTCCAGGTCCTTTAGCGCAGAAACCACGTCTGTTTTGCCCCTGCATCTGGAATACATGATAGATCCTCAGTAAATATTTGTTGACTAAATAATAAATTATCAAAGTAATTGGGGGAAACTAACACCAGCCCCTTCCTCTGCCTTGTACATACAATAAGTGACCAATAAATAGTTCCTAAATGAAGGTGTGAAAATGTACTTTTGGGTAGAACACCAAGGCTGCAAAGGTTACATTTAAGATAACTTGCTCTGGGACTTCCCCAGTGTCCCAGTGGTTAAGACTCCATGCTTCCAATGCAGAGAGCATGGGTTCGATTCCCGGCTGGGAAACTAAGATCCCATTCACTGAGAGAAATGCACTGCCCGCCAAAAAAAAAAAATGAATAAAATAAAAAAGATAACCTGCTCTTCAGAGACTATGGGAGAGCCTGAGGAGCTGAGCTCCATAAGCACAGGAATTTAATCCTTGAAATGTTCTCTGAAGGTAAACAAAAGTCAGAAAGATATGCCTCCAACCTATTCATCAAAAGTATTCATCCAATGAATAGTTTACGCAGCAACTACTATGCGCCAAGCATGAGGAGGGGTAGTAGTCGTGCCAGCAATAATGGCTATAACCTCAAAAATTCCTAAAATAGTCTTTGAATAAATGTTAATTTTTATGAATTTTATTTTATTGAAGTATAGTTGACTTACAATGTTGTGTTAATTTCTGCTGTACAGCAAAGTGATTCAGTCAAACATATATGTATGTAAAAATGTTAATTTTTAATATACAAGAATAGATTATTTGTAAGAGAAGAGCCATGTATTTTAACACAAGAATACACAACATATAGGTTTTAAAAATAAGCCATTACCTTCCTTCCCAGATAATTCTCAGTGGTATTTTAAAGTAAAGCCCATATAAGATTAGAACATTCAAACAGTACAGAAAGGTAGAAAATGAAAGGTTAAAAACCTCCCTCATATATCCCATATATATCAATTTCTTTAGCCACATAAATATTTTAACCTAAAAGAACCATGCTATAAACATGGGTCTTAACACAGTAATATATTTTTGAGAGCTTTCCATATTGGAACATTTTTTTAAAATAGTTACTAGAACTCTACTGAATGGATATACCCTTATGTATGTTGCTTGTCCCTTATTGCTGGACACTTTGGTTGCTATTAATTTTATTCTACTATAAATGCTGTTGTAATAAACATTCTTGTGCCTGTGATTCGGTAATCTTTCAAGGGACTCTGCACCTCTTGTCAAGAGGCCAGACTCACCCTGTATTCAAACAACTCTAACTGTACCTTATGTCTTCTAATATTGAAAGATAAGGAAGGTTGAACCTGCATGGGAAGCCAGCTTCAAATCTTGTCTCGCTGGCCTGCCCCAATCAAAATAAGGGCACTGGGAAGGGGATTTTTGCCCTGGAGGGAGGATGTGCCAAAAAACTTTGCTGCTTCCTTTTTTAAAAAATAATTTATTTTTATGGAGGTAGGGCTTCCCCAGTGGCTCAGCGGATGTGAGTTCATTCCCCGGATCTGGAAGATCCCCTGGAGGAGGAAATGGAAAACCACTCCAGTATTCTTGCCTAGAAAATCCCATGGACAGAGGAGCTTGGAGGGCCACAGTCCGTGGAGTTGCAAAGAGTTGGACACAACTAAGCACCTAGCCATCCATAGGTGATTTACAATATTATACTAATTTAAAGTGTACAACATAGTGATCCAAAATTTGTATAGATTATACTTTATTTAAAATCACTATATTCCCTATGCTGTACAGTATATCCTTGTAGCTTATCTATTTTATACACCGTAGTTTGTATCTCTTAACACCCTACCCCTATCTTGCCCTTCCTTGCTTTCCTCTCCCCTCTCTACTGGTAATAAACCACTAGTTTATTCTCCATATCTGTGAGTCCGTTTTGTTATATTCACTCATCTGTTTTATTTTTTAGATTCCACATGTAAGTGACAACATACAGTATTTGTCTTTCTCTGTATGGCATTTCACTAAGCCTAATATCCTCTAGATCCACCTGTTTTGTTGCAAAATTTTTTATTCTTTATGTTTGAGTAGTATTCATGTTTGTGTGCGCGCGTGTGCGTTTGTATCTTCTTTATCCATTCATCTGGTGATGGACACTTAAATTGCTTCCATATCTTGGCTATTGTAACTAATCCTGCTATGAGCATTGGGGTGCATACATCTTTCTGAATTAGTGTTTTCATTTTTTAAACACATACCTAGCAGTAGAATTGCTGGCTCATATGGCAGTTCTATTTTTAAGTTTTTGAGGACCCTCCACGCTGTTTTCTTTGGTGTTTGCACCAATGTACATGTCCACCAACAGTGCACAAGGATTTTCTTTTCTCCACATCCTCACCAACATGTGTTCCTTTTTATTTATTTTTATTTTGGCCATGAGGCTCGGGTGGCAGGATCTCACTTCCCTGACTAGAGACTGAACCCAGGCCAGGATAGTGAAGTGCTGAATCCTAACCACTAGACCACCGGGGAATCCCCAACATTTGTTATTTCTTGACTTTTTGATGATAGTCATTCTTGCAGGTGTGAGGTGGTATCTTGTCATGGTTTTGATTTGCAAAACCCTGATAATTAGTGATGTTGAGCACCTTTTCCTGTACCTGTTGGTAGATCTTACCAGACAGAGCCTCTTCAGGGGAAAGGCTGTGCATATTCTGCATATGAAATGAAAGCCGATGGGCCAGCAAGATGCGGGAGATACTGGCAAACAGGGCCGGAGGAACTGGCAAACCTCCAGGGTGGGGTCGGCTGTGGCTTTGGTGTCAGACAGCTTTGGTGCAAATCAAGGCTCCTCCACTTGCTCTGAACAAGGGTTTGCGACCCTATGCACGTGACTTAACCTCTGCGACTTTGTTTCCTCGTTTTAAAATGAGGACAATGATGTGTATTTCAAACAGCTACTGTAAGGCTTCAATGGGAAATGTACATCAAAAGTTTAGCCTAGTCCACAGCACATACAACATGTTCAGTAGCTATTATTGGTGTTCTTCAGCTGTCAGTTCTAATTTTTAGCAAGTCCTTCCTCTTATTGAGCTGAAATTGGTCTCCTGTAACTCCCTTGCATTGCCATGAAATCTGTAAGTATGCCCTTTCTTTTTTTAAAAAAATTTATTTATAATGTTTTTTATTGTGGTATGTTCTTTCAGTCATTCAGCAAACATGGATTGGATGTTTCTTGCCTGCCAGGGACTGGGCCAGGCCGGGGAGCACAAATGAAAAAAAGGACAGATCCCTGTATGTGGGAGAAGTACCCCTCCTCCACATTAGAGTCACTGGAATATGTAAGGAGAACCATCACTTTTTCCTTGACATACCTTTTTCCCAGACTCAGTCCTCCTCTCCCACATCTATTTAGGTGTACTTCTTCCTCTTGTTGCTTGCTGATTTCAATCAAGGCTCAAAATCATCCCTTCTCCAGGAAGTCTTCCCAAACCGCACTCAGCAACCATATCCTCCTGCCCCAGTTATCCTATCAGCACGTGAGGACCCAGTTTCCATTCTCCCTGTTTGTTTGCACTTGCCAATTTTCTGGTGGATTCCCACTTCTTTGGAGAGCAAGCCAAGGCTCCCAGGCACTGTGAAAGGAAAGGGAAGACAGCAGTTCCAAGTCACAGCCAGTGCCCCTCAGGAAATCTCAGGTCAGTCTTCGGCTTGGCCACCAGGGAGCTGAAGCTCATGTGCAGGTAAAGTAAGTTTTCGCTGCACCGAGTGTGTTGTGAAGCTGGACGGAAGCACAGGCTGTATCCGAGATACAGGACAAGTGACCAAACCATCCCAGAAGTTGTGTCTCCAGCTTCAGTTCTATGCTCTTTGGAGAGCAGCCCTCCAGTGCAACCAAGTAAGGGCACATCCTGGCCTGAACCTTATTCAACTTTGGGGGGACAGGGAACTCTTAAAGAAAAAAGATAAACAATTAGGTACAAAAATGAATGCTTAATTAAACTGAGAAATGAAATCACAATGAATCATGAATTTAAAAAGCTGACTAGCAATGACAAAATTCAAAGGACACACCTACAACAAGTCAACAACAGCTATTACTGTTATTACTACTAATACTGTTATTTGATTCCATGACACATCCTACATTTCTTTGGCTGCATACTCCTTGTCCTCCATTTGATAACAGTTTCATAATTTAATTTTTTACTGAGAGCACAGAAAGAGAATTTAGTCTTTTCCTCTAGCACGGCTGATCAAATTTTAGGTTTTACATTCATCATTTTGAAGTGTCATCATCTAGGCCAACCTGCCCAGGGCCCCAGGCTTCATCCTGGCTCTGCAGCTCCCAGGCGGGGCCCCAGCAGCTGCTCCCCTGGGTGTGTTAGTTGCTCAGTCGTGTCTGACTCTTTGTGACCTCATGGTCTGTCCACGGAATTCTCTAGGCAAGAATACTGGAGTGCGTGGCCATTCCCTTTTCCAGGGGATCTTCCTGACACAGGGATTGAACTCGCATCTCCTGCATTGCAGGCAGATTCTTTGCCGTCTGAGGTACAAGGGAAGCCCAGCTCCTCCCCATGGC